>NC_060181.1:76086397-76121397 GCF_021184085.1 Oncorhynchus gorbuscha
TCCGAGGCAGCTGCCAATCGTTGTCCCTGATTGAGAACCATACTTAGGTAGCCTGGTTTCCCCTTTGAGTTGTGGGTGATTATATTTTCTGTTCATTGTTTTTTGTATTCACCTTTCAGGACTGTTTGTTTTGTTCTCGTTATTTTGCTTTGTGTTCATGATAATAAATGATCCATATGGACACTTACCACGCTGCGCATTGGTCCTCCTCTTCTTCCACCAACAACGGCCGTTACAATAGAGCTCACTTGTGCCGCTAGTGGCCTGTTTTGAGGCATTTCCCAACGTCCTCAGAACATGGACAGATGTCCAGTTTGGAAGTCAAATGAGCAATCTGGCTGCATCAATTACCCCACCATTGTTCCACTCGCTGCATCTTTCTCATTCTTCTCTTCAGCTGTGCACAGAAGCATACACACATATTCAGCGGCGTCAGGAGACAGCTCTGAGACAAGCTGCTGTTTGCCCGACACGAGCAGAAAACCTTCCACAAGGACAAACTACACATGCACACACACTCCGCTCCACACCTTAACTGAATTGATATTCACCCATCAAGCAACACTTCAGCAACGTGTGAACGGAGAGATGGCAGAATGGTATAAATAGAGACTGCTTTGACATGCTGCACTCTCTCTCAACATCTCTCTCTCGCTCAGCATCTCTTTATCTCTCTCTCAACATCCTCTCTCTATCACTTTCTTAACATCTCTCTGTCAACATCTCTCTCTCTCTCTCACTCTCTCTCTCGCTCTCTCTCTCTTACTCTATCTCTATCTTACTAAATTCAATTCAATTCAATGGGCTTTATTGGCATTGGAAACATGTGTTAACATTGCCAAAGCAAGTGAGGTAGATAATATACAAAAGTGAAATAAACAATAAAAATTAACAGAAAACATGACTCTACTCTCTACTCTCTCTCACTCGCTCTCTCTCGCTCTGTTACTCTCTCTCTTTCTCTCGCTCGCTCGTACCCTCTCTTACTCTCTCTCTCTCTCTCTTACTCTCTCTCTCTCTCTCTCTTACTCTTGCTCTCTTACTCTTTTTTTACTCTATGAGCCTCCATTAGCACAGTCCTCTATGAGCCTCCATTAGCACAGTAGTCTATGAGCCTCCATTAGCACAGTCCTCTATGAGCCTCCATTAGCAGTACTCTATGAGACTCCATTAGCACAGTACTCTATGAGCCTCTATTAGCACAGTCCTCTATGACACTCCATTAGCACAGTACTCTATGACACTCCATTAGCACAGTACTCTATGAGCCTCCATTAGCAGTACTCTATTAGCATCCATTAGCACAGTCCTCTATGAGCCTCCATTAGCAGTCCTCTATGAGCCTCCATTAGCACAGGCCTCTATGAGCCTCCACTAGCACAGTCCTCTATGAGCATCTATTAGCACAATCCTCTATGAGCATTCATGTTCACAGGCCTCTATGAGCCTCCACTAGCACAGTACTCTATGAGCATCTATTAGCACAGTCCTCGATGAGCATCCATTAGCACAGTCCTCTATGAGCATCCATTAGCACAGTCCTCTATGAGCCTCCATGAGCACAGTAGTCTATGAGCCTCCATTAGCACAGTCCTCTATGAGCCTCCATTAGCACAGTAGTCTATGAGCCTCCATTAGCACAGTCCTCTATGAGCCTCCATTAGCAGTACTCTGTGAGACTCCATTAGCAGTCCTCTATGAGCCTCCATTAGCACAGTACTCTATGAGCCTCCATTAGCACAGTACTCTATGAGCCTCCATTAGCACAGTCCTCTATGACACTCTATTAGCACAGTCCTCTCTGAGTCTCCAGTAGCACAGTACTCTATGAGCATCCATTAGCACAGTCCTCTATGACACTCCATTAGCACAGTACTCTATGAGCCTCCATTAGCACAGTACTCTATGAGCCTCCATTAGCACAGTCCTCTATGAGCCTCCACTAGCACAGTACTCTATGAGCATCTATTAGCCCAGTCCTCTATGAGCCTCCATGAGCAGAACTCTATGACACCCCATTAGCACAATCCTCTATGAGTCTCCATTAGCACAGTACTATATGAGCCTCCATTAGCACAGTCCTCTATGAGCCTCCATTAGCAGAACTCTATGACACCCCTTTAGCACAGTACTCTATGAGCCTCCATTAGCACAGTACTCTATGAGCATCCATTAGCACAGTCCTCTATGACACTCCATTCGCACAGTACTCTATGAGCCTCCATTAGAGGTACTCTATTAGCGTCCATTAGCACAGTCCTCTATGAGCCTCCATTAGCAGTACTCTATGAGCATCCATTAGCACAGTCCTCTATGACACTCCATTCGCACAGTACTCTATGAGCCTCCATTAGCAGTACTCTATTAGCGTCCATTAGCACAGTCCTCTATGAGCCTCCATTAGCAGTACTCTATGAGACTCCATTAGCAGTCCTCTATGAGCCTCCATTAGCACAGGCCTCTATGAGCCTCCACTAGCACAGTACTCTATGAGCATCTATTAGCACAGGCCTCTATGAGCATCCATTAGCACAGGCCTCTATGAGCCTCCACTAGCACAGTAATCTATGAGCCTGCATTAGCAGAACTCTATGACACCCCATTAGCACAATCCTCTATGAGTCTCCATTAGCACAGTACTCTATGAGCCTCCATTAGCACAGTCCTCTATGAGCCTCCATTAGCAGAACACTATGACATTAGCACAGTCCATTAGCACAGTCCTCTATGAGCAGTCCTCTATGAGCCTCCATTAGCACAGTCCTCTATGAGCCTCCATTATCACAGTCCTCTATGAGCCTTCATGAGCACAGTCCTCTATGAGCCTCCATTAGCAGTACTCTATGAGCATCTATTAGCACAGTCCTCTATGAGCATCCATTAGCACAGTCCTCTATGAGCCTCCACTAGCACAGTACTCTATGAGCATCTATTAGCACAGTCCTCTATGAGCAACCATTAGCACAGTCCTCTATGACACTCGATTAGCACAGTCCTCTATGAGCATCAATTAGCACAGTCCTCTATGACACTGCATTAGCACAGTCCTCTATGAGCATCCATTAGCACAGTCCTCTATGACACTCCATTAGCACAGTCCTCTATGAGCATCCATTAGCACAGTCCTCTATGACACTCCATGAGCACAGTCCTCTATGAGCCTCCATGAGCACAGTAGTCTATGAGCTTCCATTAGCACAGTCCTCTATGATCCTCCATTAGCACAGTAGTCTATGAGCCTCCATTAGCACAGTCCTCTATGAGCCTCCATTAGCAGTACTCTATGAGACTCCATTAGCAGTCCTCTATGAGCCTCCATTAGCACAGTACTCTATGAGCCTCCATTAGCACAGTACTCTATGAGTCTCCATTAGCACAGTCCGCTATGACACTCTATTAGCACAGTCCTCTATGAGTCTCCAGTAGCACAGTACTCTATGAGCATCCATTAGCACAGTCCTCTATGACACTCCATTAGCACAGTACTCTATGAGCCTCCATTAGCAGTCCTCTATGAGCCTCCATTAGCACAGGCCTCTATGAGCCTCCATTAGCAGTCATCTATGAGCCTCCATTAGCAGTCCTCTATGAGCCTCCATTAGCAGTACTCTATGAGCCTCCATTAGCACAGTACTCTATGAGTCTCCATTAGCAGTACTCTATGAGCCTCCATAAGCAGTACTCTATGAGCCTCCATTAGCAGGCCTCTATGAGCGTCCATTAGCACAGTCCTCTATGAGCCTCCATTAGCACAGGCCTCTATGAGCCTCCATTAGCACAGTCCTCTATGAGCCTCCATTATCACAGTCCTCTATGAGCCTTCATGAGCACAGTCCTCTATGAGCCTCCATTAGCAGTACTCTATGAGCATCTATTAGCACAGTCCTCTATGAGCATTCATTAGCACAGTCCTCTATGAGCCTCCACTAGCACAGTACTCTATGAGCATCTATTAGCACAGTCCTCTATGAGCAACCATTAGCACAGTCCTCTATGACACTCGATTAGCACAGTCCTCTATGAGCATCAATTAGCACAGTCCTCTATGACACTGCATTAGCACAGTCCTCTATGAGCATCCATTAGCACAGTCCTCTATGACACTCCATTAGCACAGTCCTCTATGAGCATCCATTAGCACAGTCCTCTATGACACTCCATGAGCACAGTCCTCTATGAGCCTCCATGAGCACAGTAGTCTATGAGCTTCCATTAGCACAGTCCTCTATGATCCTCCATTAGCACAGTAGTCTATGAGCCTCCATTAGCACAGTCCTCTATGAGCCTCCATTAGCAGTACTCTATGAGACTCCATTAGCAGTCCTCTATGAGCCTCCATTAGCACAGTACTCTATGAGCCTCCATTAGCACAGTACTCTATGAGTCTCCATTAGCACAGTCCGCTATGACACTCTATTAGCACAGTCCTCTATGAGTCTCCAGTAGCACAGTACTGTATGAGCATCCATTAGCACAGTCCTCTATGACACTCCATTAGCACAGTACTCTATGAGCCTCCATTAGCAGTCCTCTATGAGCCTCCATTAGCACAGGCCTCTATGAGCCTCCATTAGCAGTCATCTATGAGCCTCCATTAGCAGTCCTCTATGAGCCTCCATTAGCAGTACTCTATGAGCCTCCATTAGCACAGTACTCTATGAGTCTCCATTAGCAGTACTCTATGAGCCTCCATAAGCAGTACTCTATGAGCCTCCATTAGCAGGCCTCTATGAGCGTCCATTAGCACAGTCCTCTATGAGCCTCCATTAGCACAGGCCTCTATGAGCCTCCACTAGCACAGTACTCTATGAGCATCTATTAGCACAGTCCTCTATGACACTCCATTAGCACAGTACTCTATGAGCATCCATTAGCACAGTCCTCTATGAGCCTTCATTAGCACAGTCCTCTATGAGCCTCCATGAGCACAGTAGTCTATGAGCCTCCATTAGCACAGTCCTCTTTGATTCTCCATTAGCACAGTAGTCTATGACCCTCCATTAGCACAGTCCTCTATGAGCCTCCATTAGCACAGTAGTCTATGAGCCTCCATTAGCACAGTCCTCTATGAGCCTCCATTAGCAGTACTCTATGAGACTCCATTAGCAGTCCTCTATGAGCCTCCATTAGCACAGTACTCTATGAGCCTCTATTAGCACAGTACTCTATGAGCCTCCATTAGCACAGGCCTCTATGACACTCAATTAACACAGTCCTCTGTGAGTCTCCAGTTGCACAGTACTCTATGAGCATCCATTATCAGAGTCCTCTATGACACTCCATTAGCACAGTACTCTATGAGCCTCCATTAGCAGTACTCTATGAGCCTCCACTAGAACAGTACTCTATGAGCCTCCACTAGAACAGTACTCTATGAGCCTCCACTAGAACAGTACTCTATGAGCATCTATTAGCACAGTTCTCTATGACACTCCATTAGCACAGTCCTCTATGAGCATCCATTAGCATAGTCCTGTATGACACTCCATGAGCAGAGTACTCTATGAGCCTCCATTAGCAGTACTCTATGAGCATCCATTAGCACAGTCCTCTATGAGCCTTAATTAGCACAGTCCTCTATGAGCCTCCATGAGCACAGTCCTCTATGAGCCTCCATTAGCACAGTAGTCTATGAGCCTCCATTAGCACAGTCCTCTATGAGCCTCCATTAGCACAGTAGTCTATGAGCCTCCATTAGCACAGTCCTCTATGAGCCTCCATTAGCACAGTAGTCTATGAGCCTCCATTAGCACAGTCCTCTATGAGCCTCCATTAGCAGTACTCTGTGAGACTCCATTAGCAGTCCTCTATGAGCCTCCATTAGCACAGTCCTCTATGAGCCTCCATTAGCCGCACTCTATGAGACTCCATTAGCAGCACCCTATGAGACTCCATTAGCACAGTACTCTATGAGCCTCAATTAGCACAGTCCTCTATGAGCCTCCATTAGCACAGTACTCTATGAGCCTCCATTAGCATAGTACTCTATGAGCCTCCATTAGCATAACTCTATGACACCCCATTAGCACAGTACTCTATGAGCCTCCATTAGCACAGTCCTCTATGAGCCTCCATTAGCACAGTACTCTATGAGCCTCCATTAGCACAGTACTCTATGAGCTTCCATTAGCATAACTATATGACACCCCATTAGCACAATCCTCTATGAGTCTCCATTAGCACAGTACTCTATGAGCCTCCATTAGCACAGTCCTCTATGAGCCTCCATTAGCAGAACTCTATGACACACCATTAGCACAGTACTCTATGAGCCTCCATTAGCACAGTACTCTATGAGCCTCCATTAGCAGTACTCTATGAGCCTCCATTAGCAGTACTCTATGACACCCCATTAGCACAATCCTCTATGAGTCTCCATTAGCACAGTAGTCTATGAGCCTCCATTAGCACAGTCCTCTATGAGCCTCCATTAGCCGCACTCTATGAGACTCCATTAGCAGTCCTCTATGAGCCTCCATTAGCACAGTACTCTATGAGCCTCCATTAGCAGTACTCTATGAGACTCCATTAGCAGTCCTCTATGAGCCTCCATTAGCACAGTACTCTATGAGCCTCTATTAGCACAGTACTCTATGAGCCTCTATTAGCACAGTCCTCTATGACACTCCATTAGCACAGTTCTCTATGAGTCTCCAGTAGCACAGTACTCTATGAGCATCCATTATCACAGTCCTCTATGACACTCCATTAGCACAGTCCTCTATGAGCCTCCATTAGCACAGTACTCTATGAGACTCCATTAGCAGTCCTCTATGAGCCTCCATTAGCAAAGTCCTCTATGACACTCCATTAGCACAGTCCTCTATGAGTCTCCAGTAGCACAGTACTCTATGAGCATCCATTATCACAGTCCTCTATGACACTCCATTAGCACAGTACTCTATGAGCCTCCATTAGCACAGTACTCTATGAGCCTCTATTAGCACAGTACTCTATGAGCCTCTATTAGCACAGTCCTCTATGACACTCCATTAGCACAGTTCTCTATGAGTCTCCAGTAGCACAGTACTCTATGAGCATCCATTATCACAGTCCTCTATGACACTCCATTAGCACAGTCCTCTATGAGCCTCCATTAGCACAGTACTCTATGAGACTCCATTAGCAGTCCTCTATGAGCCTCCATTAGCAAAGTCCTCTATGACACTCCATTAGCACAGTCCTCTATGAGTCTCCAGTAGCACAGTACTCTATGAGCATCCATTATCACAGTCCTCTATGACACTCCATTAGCACAGTACTCTATGAGCCTCCATTAGCAGTACTCTATTAGCGTCCATTAGCACAGTCCTCTATGAGCCTCCATTAGCAGTACTCTATGAGACTCCATTAGCAGTCCTCTATGAGCCTCCATTAGCACAGGCCTCTATGAGCCTCCACTAGCACAGTACTCTGTGAGCATCTATTAGCACAGTCCTCTATGAGCATCCATTAGCACAGGCCTCTATGAGCCTCCACTAGCACAGTACTCTGTGAGCATCTATTAGCACAGGCCTCTATGAGCATCCATTAGCACAGGCCTCTATGAGCCTCCACTAGCACAGTACTCTATGAGCCTCCACTAGCACAGTACTCTATGAGCATCTATTAGCACAGTCCTCTATGAGCCTCCATTAGCAGAACTCTGTGACACTCCATTAGCAGTCCTCTATGAGCCTCCATTAGCACAGGCCTCTATGAGCCTCCACTAGCACAGTACTCTGTGAGCATCTATTAGCACAGTCCTCTATGAGCATCCATTAGCACAGGCCTCTATGAGCCTCCACTAGCACAGTACTCTATGATCATCCATTAGCACAGTCCTCTATGACACTCCATTAGCACAGTACTCTATGAGCCTCCATTAGCAGTACTCTATTAGCATCCATTAGCAGTCCTCTATGAGACTCCATTAGCAGTCCTCTATGAGCCTCCATTAGCACAGGCCTCTATGAGCATCTATTAGCACAGTCCTCTATGAGCATCTATTAGCACAGTCCTCAATGAGCATCCATTAGCACAGTCCTCTATGACACTCCATTAGCAGTCCTCTATGAGCCTCCCTTAGCAGTACTCTATGAGCGTCCATTAGCACAGTCCTCTATGAGTCTTCATTAGCACAGTCCTCTATGAGCCTCCATTAGCACAGTAGTCTATGAGCCTCCATTAGCACAGTAGTCTATGAGCCTCCATTAGCACAGTACTCTATGAGCCTCCATTAGCATAACTCTATGACACCCCATTAGTACAGTACTCTATGAGCCTCCATTAGCACAGTCCTCTATGAGCCTCCATTAGCACAGTACTCTATGAGCCTCCATTAGCACAGTACTCTATGAGCCTCCATTAGCATAATTCTATGACACCCCATTAGCACAATGCTCTATGAGTCTCCATTAGCACAGTACTTTATGAGCCTCCATTAGCACAGTCCTCTATGAGCCTCCATTAGCAGAACTCTATGACACACCATTAGCACAGTACTCTATGAGCCTCCATTAGCACAGTACTCTATGAGCCTCCATTAGCAGAACTCTATGACACTCCATTAGCACAGGCCTCAATGATCAGCCATTAGCACAATCCTCTGTGAGCTTCCACTAGCACAGTACTCTATGAGCATCTATTAGCACAGTCCTCAATGAGCATCCATTAGCACAGTCCTCTTCGACACTCCATTAGCAGTCCTCTATGAGCCTCCCTTAGCAGTACTCTATGAGCGTCCATTAGCACAGTCCTCTATGAGCCTTCATTAGCACAGTCCTCTATGAGCCTCCATTAGCACAGTAGTCTATGAGCCTCCATTAGCACAGTAGTCTATGAGCCTCCATTAGCACAGTACTCTATGAGCCTCCATTAGCACAGTACTCTATGAGCCTCCATTAGCAGTACTCTATGAGCCTCCATTAGCAGTACTCTATGACACCCCATTAGCACAATCCTCTATGAGTCTCCATAAGCACAGTACTCTATGAGCCTCCATTAGCACAGTCCTCTATGAGCCTCCATTAGCAGAACTCTATGACACTCCATTAGCACAGTAGTCTATGAGCCTCCATTAGCACAGTAGTCTATGAGCCTCCATTAGCACAGTCCTCTATGAGCCTCCATTAGCCGCACTCTATGAGACTCCATTAGCAGCACTCTATGAGACTCCATTAGCACAGTACTCTATGAGCCTCAATTAGCACAGTCCTCTATGAGCCTCCATTAGCACAGTACTCTATGAGCCTCCATTAGCACAGTACTCTATGAGCCTCCATTAGCATAACTCTATGACACCCCATTAGCACAGTACTCTATGAGCCTCCATTAGCACAGTCCTCTATGAGCCTCCATTAGCACAGTACTCTATGAGCCTCCATTAGCACAGTACTCTATGAGCTTCCATTAGCATAACTATATGACACCCCATTAGCACAATCCTCTATGAGTCTCCATTAGCACAGTACTCTATGAGCCTCCATTAGCACAGTCCTCTATGAGCCTCCATTAGCAGAACTCTATGACACACCATTAGCACAGTACTCTATGAGCCTCCATTAGCACAGTACTCTATGAGCCTCCATTAGCAGTACTCTATGAGCCTCCATTAGCAGTACTCTATGACACCCCATTAGCACAATCCTCTATGAGTCTCCATTAGCACAGTACTCTATGAGCCTCCATTAGCACAGTCCTCTGTGAGCCTCCATTAGCAGAACTCTATGACACTCCATTAGCACAGTAGTCTATGAGCCTCCATTAGCACAGTAGTCTATGAGCCTCCATTAGCACAGTCCTCTATGAGCCTCCATTAGCCGCACTCTATGAAACTCCATTAGCAGTCCTCTATGAGCCTCCATTAGCACAGTACTCTATGAGCCTCCATTAGCACAGTCCTCTATGAGCCTCCATTAGCACAGTACTCTATGAGCCTCCATTAGCACAGTACTCTATGAGCCTCCATTAGCATAACTCTATGACACCCCATTAGCACAGTACTCTATGAGCCTCCATTAGCACAGTCCTCTATGAGCCTCCATTAGCACAGTACTCTATGAGCCTCCATTAGCACAGTACTCTATGAGCCTCCATTAGCATAACTCTATGACACCCCATTAGCACAATCCTCTATGCGTCTCCATTAGCACAGTACTCTATGAGCCTCTATTAGCACAGTCCTCTATGAGCCTCCATTAGCAGAACTCTATGACACTCCATTAGCACAGTACTCTATGAGCCTCCATTAGCACAGTACTCTATGAGCCTCCATTAGCAGTACTCTATGAGCCTCCATTAGCAGTACTCTATGACACCTCATTAGCACAATCCTCTATGAGTCTCCATTAGCACAGTACTCTATGAGCCTCCATTAGCACAGTCCTCTATGAGCCTCCATTAGCAGAACTCTATGACACTCCATTAGCACAGTAGTCTATGAGCCTCCATTAGCACAGTAGTCTATGAGCCTCCATTAGCACAGTCCTCTATGAGCCTCCATTAGCCGCACTCTATGAGACTCCATTAGCAGTCCTCTATGAGCCTCCATTAGCACAGTACTCTATGAGCCTCCATTAGCACAGTCCTCTATGAGCCTCCATTAGCACAGTACTCTATGAGCCTCCATTAGCACAGTACTCTATGAGCCCCCATTAGCATAACTCTATGACACCCCATTAGCACAGTACTCTATGAGCCTCCATTAGCACAGTCCTCTATGAGCCTCCATTAGCACAGTACTCTATGAGCCTCCATTAGCACAGTACTCTATGAGCCTCCATTAGCATAACTCTATGACACCCCATTAGCACAATCCTCTATGAGTCTCCATTAGCACAGTACTCTATGAGCCTCCATTAGCACAGTCCTCTATGAGCCTCCATTAGCAGAACTCTATGACACTCCATTAGCACAGTACTCTATGAGCCTCCATTAGCACAGTACTCTATGAGCCTCCATTAGCAGTACTCTATGAGCCTCCATTAGCAGTACTCTATGACACCCCATTAGCACAATCCTCTATGAGTCTCCATTAGCACAGTACTCTATGAGCCTCCATTAGCAGAACTCTATGACACTCCATTAGCACAGGCCTCAATGATCATCCATTAGCACAATCCTCTGTGAGCTTCCATTAGCACAGTACTCTATGAGCATCTATTAGCACAGTCCTCAATGAGCATCCATTAGCACAGTCCTCTACGACACTCCATTAGCCGTCCTCTATGAGCCTCCCTTAGCAGTACTCTATGAGCGTCCATTAGCACAGTCCTCTATGAGCCTTCATTAGCACAGTCCTCTATGAGCCTCCATTAGCACAGTAGTCTATGAGCCTCCATTAGCACAGTAGTCTATGAGCCTCCATTAGCACAGTACTCTATGAGCCTCCATTAGCACAGTACTCTATGAGCCTCCATTAGCAGTACTCTATGAGCCTCCATTAGCAGAACTCTATGACACTCCATTAGCACAGTAGTCTATGAGCCTCCATTAGCACGGTAGTCTATGAGCCTCCATTAGCACAGTCCTCTATGAGCCTCCATTAGCCGCACTCTATGAGACTCCATTAGCAGTACTCTATGACACCCCATTAGCACAGTACTCTATGAGCCTCCATTAGCACAGTCCTCTATGAGCCTCCATTAGCACAGTCCTCTATGAGCCTCCATTAGCAGAACTCTATGACACTCCATTAGCACAGTACTCTATGAGCCTCCATTACCACAGTAGTCTATGAACCTCCATTAGCACTCTATGAGCCTCCATTAGTAACTCTATGAGCACTCCATTAGCACAGTCCTCTATGAGCCTCCATTAGCACAGTACTCTATGAGCCTCCATTAGCACAGTCCTCTATGAGCCTCCATTGGACACTCCATTAGTACTCTCTATGAGCCTCCATTAGCACAGTACTCTAGAGCCTCCATTAGCATTACAGTCCTCTATGAGCCTCCATTAGCACAGTACTCTATGAGCCTCCATTAGCACAGTCCTCTATGAGCCTCCATTAGCAGCCTCCATTAGCAGAACTCTATGACACTCCATTAGCACAGTACTCTATGACCCTCCATTAGCACAGTACTCTATGAGCCTCCACTAGCACAGTACTCTATGAGCATCTATTAGCACAGTCCTCTATGAGCCTCCATTAGCATAACTCTATGACACTCCATTAGCACAGTCCTCTATGAGTCTCCATTAGCACAGTACTCTATGAGCCTCCATTAGCACAGTCCTCTATGAGCCTCCATTAGCAGAACTCTATGACACTCCATTAGCACAGTACTCTATGAGCCTCCATTAGCACAGTACTCTATGAGCCTCCATTAGCACAGTACTCTATGAGCCTCCATTAGCAGTACTCTATGACACTCCATTAGCACAGTCCTCTATGAGCATCCATTAGCACAGTCCTCTATGAGCCTCCATTAGCAGAACTCTATGACACTCCATTAGCACAGTACTCTATGAGCCTCCACTAGCACAGTACTCTATGAGCATCTATTAGCACAGTCCTCTATGAGCCTCCATTAGCATAACTCTATGACACTCCATTAGCACAATCCTCTATGAGTCTCCATTAGCACAGTACTCTATGAGCCTCCATTAGCACAGTCCTCTATGAGCCTCCATTAGCAGAACTCTATGACACTCCATTAGCACAGTACTCTATGAGCCTCCATTAGCACAGTACTCTATGAGCCTCCATTAGCAGTACTCTATGACACTCCATTAGCACAGTCCTCTATGAGCATCCATTAGCACAATCCTCTATGAGCTTCCACTAGCACAGTACTCTATGAGCATCTATTAGCACAGTCCTCAATGAGCATCCATTAGCACAGTCCTCTATGACACTCCATTAGCAGTCCTCTATGAGCCTCCCTTAGCAGTACTCTATGAGCCTCCATTAGCAGAACTCTGTGACACTCCATTAGCAGTCCTCTATGAGCCTCCATTAGCACAGGCCTCTATGAGCCTCCATTAGCACAGTCCTCTATGAGCCTTCATTAGCACAGTCCTCTATGAGCCTCCATTAGCACAGTAGTCTATGAGCCTCCATTAGCACAGTAGTCTATGAGCCTCCATTAGCACAGTCCTCTATGAGCCTCCATTAGCAGTACTCTATGAGACTCCATTAGCAGTCCTCTATGAGCCTCCCTTAGCAGTACTCTATGAGCCTCCATTAGCAGAACTCTGTGACACTCCATTAGCAGTCCTCTATGAGCCTCCATTAGCACAGGCCTCTATGAGCCTCCATTAGCACAGTCCTCTATGAGCCTTCATTAGCACAGTCCTCTATGAGCCTCCATTAGCACAGTAGTCTATGAGCCTCCATTAGCACAGTAGTCTATGAGCCTCCATTAGCACAGTCCTCTATGAGCCTCCATTAGCAGTACTCTATGAGACTCCATTAGCAGTCCTCTATGAGCCTCCATTAGCACAGTACTCTATGAGCCTCCAGTAGCAGTACTCTATGACACCCCATTAGCACAATCCTCTATGAGTCTCCATTAGCACAGTACTCTATGAGCCTCCATTAGCACAGTCCTCTATGAGCCTCCATTAGCAGAACTCTATGACACTCCATTAGCACAGTACTCTATGAGCCTCCATTAGCACAGTAGTCTATAAACCTCCATTAGCAGAACTCTATGACACTCCATTAGCACAGTACTCTATGAGCCTCCATTAGCACAGTAGTCTATGAACCTCCATTAGCACAGTAGTCTATGAGCCTCCATTAGCACAGTCCTCTATGAGCCTCCATTAGCCGCACTCTATGAGACTCCATTAGCAGTCCTCTATGAGCCTCCATTAGTGCAGTACTCTATGAGCCTCCATTAGCACAGTACTCTATGAGCCTCCATTAGCAGTACTCTATGACACCCCATTAGCACAATCCTCTATGAGTCTCCATTAGCACAGTACTCTATGAGCCTCCATTAGCAGAACTCTTTGACACTCCATTAGCACAGTCCTCTATGAGCCTCCATTGGCAGTACTCTACGAGCCTCCATTAGCAGTTCTCTATGATCTCCATTAGCACAGTACTCTATGAGCCTCCATTAGCACAGTCCTCTATGAGCCTCCATTAGCAAAATACTCTATGAACCACCATTAGCATAGCACCTTTTTAGGTATCACAGACTTTACTATCCTCTTTAATCTTTGTCTAATTCATCTAGACATACAGTATTACCAGTGGCATTGTTTAGTTTCCTAGGACCCCCCGCAAGGTCTAAGCAAGCCTCCCTCAACCCCAAATAAATCAATCATTAAAAAAAGTATTTACTTTTTGTTATGTAAAGATAGAGAACATTTTGGAAAATGTGCAGTTTTATAGCTAATCTCATGCTATTTTACAAATTTCTCCATTAGGCTATGAGAACATGATGCTGTTTTAAAGCTACGCTAATGCATTTAACCAGTCAACCTAGGTCTGGTTCAGAAGAAAGGGCTTCCTCGTTTAATATACATATCCGATTTTATTCAGGAGAAAGTAAAAAGTGTCACCCTCTGAAGTCGGCTTCAGGTAATTGAGTTTAACACATTGAGACTTCCGGACCTCCAGGTTCAAACAGTAATTCAGAGGCGAAAGAAACGCACATTTATTTAGGCGATGTACTGGCCAGCGGAGTGGAACACTTTAAAAAATAAAGGAGCGCAGCACACTAGGAACTCAGATGCAAAAATATTTATGTCCAACGTTTCGACAGACAAGCTGTCTTCATCAGGATATAATGATGTATATACCCAGATGAAGACAGCTTGTCTGTCAAATAGTAATTCAACTTCTGAATGGCTATGGTCAACTAAACAAATGTATTTTTGTCACGCCCTGACCTTAGTATTCTTAGTTTTCTTTATTATTTTGGTTGGGTCAGGCTGTGACATGGGTGATTATATGTTTTATCCTGTCTAGGGCTTTTGTATGTTTTGGGGTTGTTACCAGTCTAGAGGTTTTGTATGTCTATGGTTGCCTAGATTGGTTCTCAATTAGAGTCAGCTGTTTATTGTTGTCTCTGATTGGGAACCATATTTAGGCAGCCATATTCCTTGAGTATTTCGTTGGTCATTATCTATGTCTGTTGCATGGTTTCATTAATTGTTGATAGTGGTCATGGTCAGTTTGTTTGTTTAGTGTACTTCGTGTTATTTAGTCTTACACTAAAATAATGTATTCACATCACGCTGCGCTTTGGTCCTCCGATCCTTACTACTCCTCCTCGTCGGAGGGGGAAGAAGAGCATGACAATTTTGATGAAAAACAAAGTTTTGATGAGAGTCAACAACTGTATAGCCAGGGGGAAGAAAATCATTGAGGGGCTGTTTCCTGAAGTGGAGATGCTGCCTGAAAAGTGGATGCTTCTATAATCAGATTCATATATGCAGGAGGAAAGAAGAGCAGTTGGTTGCAATTTGCATCTATTGTTGAGTGTCTAAAGTGAGCCATGTCTCCCCTGCCCTCAGCTTGGCACAATTAAAAATGTCGCAAAGACACTCAATCAACCAATTAGAGGCTTGGTCTGGGAGAGTGAGTGTTCTAGTTCCGCCCAGTTCACAGCAGCACTAACACGTGGGTTGGTTAAACAAGCCAAACAATCGGAGCTAACTACTCTCTGAAGACCACACAACATAGGAGAGTTATCTCTTTCTATGGAAATAACCGATACAGAGAAAGAGAATTAAAGTGGGAAGGAACACAGAGAAGCTATGACCGTGTGTGAGTTAGGAATGTTAGACCACCTATACACTTCCTCTATCATACCAACCCACTCTGACATAAACCCCTGTTTAATGGCTCTGCTGATGGTTTGTGTCTCTTGTTGAAATCACACATTATCACCATCATAGTTGCTCCTTCATCTGTAACGGATGAGTATGTCTCTGTCTACAAGATTCAAATGGCAAAGCTGTTTTAAATGTGCATTTGATAAAGACTCACTAACACCTCATATCTTTCCGTCCTCACCCCTTCTCCTCTCACTCTTTCCTCAGCCTTGGTCTCCTCTGCTTCCCGTTCCCTCGGATGTCCTCTATCTGTCTTCCCACAAGGTCAGGTTGTCTGTCTATCCATGCGTTGATTAAAACAGGACAATCAGCTGGAGCACACTGATCACCAACCACACTGCCATGATAAAGGGTAGCAGCCAAACAGCCTATAACACCTCCATGATAGACTGGACCAAGCAAGCAATAAGTTATGGGAAACAATTTCCGCTTTAATGAAACTTTCTCAGCAGCATCATTAGGTAAAACAATTAAGCCCCTTGAGGTGCACACTGCACACACACACACACACGCACGCACACACACACAGACTTGTCTGCAGGCGGCAGGCCAGTGTGTTTCAGCACATCAGCAGGATTTGACATGCCTGGGCTGAAGATGAACAGTTAACAGCCTTCAGTGGCATTCTGTAATCACGCAGTGATCCAGCATCACCCCCATCGCCTAATTCACACACCTAATCCACCTTAAACCAATCAACTGGCCAGCTCCCATGACACCAGAGAGCAGAGTATAGCAGCAGCTATATGATAATAACACTCCACCATATGATCCTATCAGGCTGTGATCAGATAGTGTACAACAGAGGGCTGAGTCACAGGGCAACATCTGTCTATAATCCTAATAACATAGGACATCCCCCTCTGGTCCAGCTGGTGCTGCAGAGGTGCCATGTCATTAACTGCTTCTCCTCTCTGATCACAGTTTCGAATAGTCTGACAGGGACAAGGGCAGGGTGTGTGTGGTCACAAGGGGCAGCTGGAGACAGCGGCTCTGGGGCCATCGATCAAAGCAGGGCAGACTTTACCTTCACTGCTGCAGCCACAGAGACACAGAGTTGGCTGGCCCCCATGAATGTCTCTGTCCACGGCACAATCCACAACGATCAGTATTGAGCTGTGCTGGGGATGACAAGCGCTCTGCGGGAAAATGTCATTATGAGTACCGGGTCATGCCGTTTGGACTTACTAATGCTCCAGCCATGTCCCAGGCCCTGGTTAACCAGTTGGATATAGGGGGCGCTATTTTAATTTTGGGATGGAAAACATTCCCATTTTAAACAAGATATTTTGTCACGAAAAGATGCTCGACTATGCATATAATTGACAGCTTTGGAAAGAAAACACTCTGACGTTTCCAAAACTGCAAAGATATTGTCTGCGAGTGCCCAGATAAACCCAGATAAAAATTAAATCAGGAAGTGACGCATTTTTTAAAACCGCCTCATGCCAATGACTCCTTATATGGCTGTGAATGAGCTACGAATGAGCTTACGTTTTCCACACATTCCCCAAGGTGTCTACAGCATTGTGGCATTTCCATTGGAGAATGGCTGTAAGGGACCATATATAGCGAGTGGTCACATGGTGTCTCCCAGAGAAAACCCGCGTAAAATACAGAGATAGCCATTTTTCCAATCGCTTCTTATGAGAAACCAATTGCCTCGACGGATATATTATCGAATACATATATTAAAAACACCTTGAGGATGGATACTAAACAACGTTTGCCATGTTTCTGTCGATATTATGGAGCAAATTTTGAAAAGAGTTTGGCGTTATAGTTTAAGTCGATTTCTCAGCCAAGCAGGATGAACAAACGGGAGCTTTTTCTCGCCTACAAAAATATTTTGGAAAAAAGGAACATTTGCTATCTAACTGGGAGTCTCCTGAGTGAAAGCATCTGAAGTTCTTTAAAGATAAATTATTTAATTTGGTTGCTTTCCTTATTTTCGTGAAAATGTTGCCTGCTGCCAGCAAAGCCTAGCATAGCATTATGCCATGATAAACTTACACAAATGCTTGGACGTGAGTGCCCTTGGAGTGTGGTGTCATTAAAATAACCTCTCACTCAATGTCAACAAAACAAAACAAATTAGATGATTGTGGACTTCAGGAAACAGCAGAGGGAGCATCCTCCCATCCACATCAATGGGACAATAGTGGAGAAGGAAGCACCAGCATTTCGCTACACTCGCATTAGCATCTGATAATCATGTGTATGTGACTAATAAAATTGGATTTGTTTTACCATTGAGTTCTTGGGGCTAACCCCCTATGATCCACGACCAATCAGAACAAATTATCTGGTTTGGTTCTGGGTTGGTTCTGGCCTGTGAAACATCAGAACCAGTTGGACATGAGAGACGTTCACCCCCAAAATCCCCCAACAACCAGGGGTACTGCTCATATTAGCACATATTTCACACCTAATAAACACCAACATTCCTCAATCACAAAGTGCCTTTTAGTGTTAGAGGCTGATACTGAGGCAACATCAGGTCTTCATCAAGTTATTTCAAGGTTAGTTTAGCTCCCCTACAGCCAGCAGCGGGTGGTTCTTTCCCATGACTAATGCTTGAGTCAGGCCTAGAGAGGGAACTGAATTCTTGACCTCCATCTACTCCAAGACCAAAATGTATTCTCTAGGATGAAAACTGTAGTTTGTAAAACTGGTATAGAAGTTTCATGGAGGATCTGCCAGAATCTTTTGCCACTGTGATGACCTCACAGACCTCTCAATCCACTCTGAGCAGAATCACAACAGTGAAGCTGTGTGTCTCAGAGTTAGAGCAGCTGGCCTGGAAAAATCATATTAACCCCTTGTGCCACTCAAGACAAACCTCTCTCCTGTTATTGTCTCTCCAAGCAGCAGACAATAATAAACCAAACCACCACACACTCTCTCTCAATGGAGGCCTGGAAATATCGCTTTACAATATAGCTTCCCACACGCTTTGAGCTCCAGTTCTCTAAATTTGATCACTATTTTGTTGCTAAAATGTTTCTGCACAGCAGGAAATGCAAACTTGTACTGTATTCAAGGTTTAAAAAGGCTTCTAAAGTTTGTAATTTCCACTTTAAAATGTCAGACTTGATTTGCCTTAACGAAAAATGTATCAAAGCCCACAGAAAAATGTAATTCATCCACATAATAATTCAAAATTTCCTTTTGCTGCAGGATTATTTCCCAACTGCAGCAAACTGGCTCAAATTAAGATCCTACATCTGTAGCCCTAATACAGAATCATAATTATAACTGATCTCTTTCTGTTTGTAAACGTTGTCTTCTAAAGCTATATCACTGTGAAAATTATTCCAAAGCAGGCAATAAAGATGAAGCTAGAGCACACACACAATGCACAGCGTGACAATACCACTCACAACCAGGGCGACATTTTTTATGCATTTGAGTCAATTTAGAGATCTACACAGCCAACCAGAACCATGTTGTCCAAATATTATGGGAAACCTTCCGATAACTCCTGGTCTAGAAGAACATGCGGGATGAGTTTGAGACTGTGTATTTGTTTAGAGAGAAGAAGAGAGATCATCTACTAAGCTAACACAGATAGAGCAGTCGGCAGGAAGATGGACAGAGAGACAGAAGGATGCACAGAGGGACAGACCACCCCTAACCTCACCCAGACCACCCCTAACCTCACCCAGACCACCCCTAACCTTAACTCGGATTAACCCAAACCTTGCCTATTGGCTTACTCTAGCTGATTGAATCCCTTCAGAGAAATTTTTTATTTTCTATGCTGTATCAGACGCTGTGACATCTCAGGCTGTAGTATTGTGATTGGATGGAAAAAGACAGATTACAAAAATAGAGGGAAAAGAGATAGAAGTAAAACAGAGGGAGAGTGAAGAATAAATATTCAGGAAGTGGCGAGGCAGCCATTTATAGCCTGTGCGGTGTCCTGTAGAGAGGAATCTCTAATTAAAATGAGTTGCCAGATTATTTAGAACTGGCTGGCACTCTGACTTTAACGTTATGTATACAGCATATCGTGCTTACCCAATGCATATATACAGTGGGGAGAACAAGTATTTGATACACTGCCGATTTTGCAGGTTTTCCTACTTACAAAGCATGTAGAGGTCTATAATTTTTATCATCTGTACACTTCAACTGTGAGAGATGGAATCCAGAAAAATCCAGTTAATCCAGAAAATCACATTGTATGATTTTTACGTAATTAATTTGCACTTTATTGCATGACATAAGTATTTGATACATCAGTAAAGCAGAACCTAATATTTGGTACAGAAACCTTTGTTTGCAAATACAGAGATCATACATTTCCTGTAGTTCTTGACCAGGTTTGCACACACTGCAGCAGGGATTTTGGCCCACTCCTCCATACAGACCTTCTCCAAATCCTTCAGGTTTCGGGACTGTTGCTGGGCAATACGGACTTTCAGCTCACTCCAAAGATTTTCTATTGGGTTCAGGTCTGGAGACTGGCTAGGCCACTCCAGGACCTTGAGATGCTTCTTACGGAGCCACTCCTTAGTTGCCCTGGCTGTGTGTTTCGGGCCGTTGTCATGCTGGAAGTTCCAGCCACGACCCATCTTCAATGCTCTTACTGAGGGGAGGTTGTTGGCCATGATCTCGCGATACATGGCCCCATCCATCCTCCCCTCAATACGGTGCAGTCGTCCTCTCCCCTTTGCAGAAAAGCATCCCCAAAGAATGATGTTTCCGCCTCTATGCTTCATGGTTGGGATGGTGTTCTTGGGTTTGTACTCATCCTTCTTCTTCCTCCAAACACGGAGAGTGGAGTTTAGACCAAAAAGCTCATTTTTTGTCTCATCAGACCACATGACCTTCTCCCATTCCTCCTCTGGATCATCCGGATGGTCATTGGCAAACTTCAGACGGGCCTGGACATGCGCTGGCTTGAGCAGGGGGACCTTGCATGCGCTGCAGGATTTGAATCCTTGACGGCGTAGTGAATCCTTGACGGCGTAGTGTGTTACTAATGGTTTTCTTTGAGACTGTGGTCCCAGCTCTCTTCAGGTCATTGACCAGGTCCTGACGTGTAGTTCTGGGCTGATCCCTCACCTTCCTCATGATCATTGATGTCCCACGAGGTGGTATCTTGCATGGAGCCCCAGACCGAGGGTGATTGACCGTTATCTTAGCACGAGCTCCAGCGGCCAAATAAAGAAATGGTTTTGGGGGTGACCAGAGAGATATATCTGCTATATATATATATATATATAAAACCAATTCCCCCAATTCCCCCAAAACCAATTCTTTATTTGGCCGCCTCTCCTTACAGTTCTCTGCTGCCAATGACTGGAACGAACTACAAAAATCTCTGAAACTGGAAACACTTATCTCCCTCACTAGCTTTAAACACCAACTGTCAGAGCAGCTCACAGATTACTGCACCTGTACATAGCCCACCTATAATTTAGCCCAAACAACTACCTCAACCCCTACTGTATTTATTATTTATTTAGCTCCTTTGAACCCCATTATTTCTACTTTGCAAATTCTTCCACTGCAAATCTACCATTCCAGTGTTTTACTTGCTATATTGTATTTACTTTGCCTTTACCTCCCTTATCTCACCTCATTTGCTCACATCTTATATAGACTTCTTTATACTGCATTATTGACTGTATGTTTGTTTTACTCCATGTGTAACTCTGTGCCTTTGTATGTGTCAAACTGCTTTGCTTTATCTTGGCCAGGTCGCAATTGTAAATGGGAACTTGTTCTCAACTTGCCTACCTGGTTAAATAAAGGTGAAATAAATAAATAAATCTTGAACTTCTTCCATTTTCTAATAATTGCGCCAACAGTTGTTGCCTTCTCACCAAGCTGCTTGCCTATTGTCCGGTAGCCCATGCCAGCCTTGTGCAGGTCTACAATTTTATCACTGATGTCCTTACACAGCTCTCTGGTCTTGGCCATTGTGGAGAGGTTGGAGGGTGTTTGATTGAGTGTGTGGACAGGTGTCTTTTATACAGGTAATGAGTTCAAACAGGTGCAGTTAATACAGGTAATGAGTGGAGAACAGGGGGGCTTCTTAAAGAAAAACTAACAGGTCTGTGAGACCCGGAATTCTTACTGGTTGTTAGGTGATCAAATACTTATGTTATGCAATAAAATGCAATTAATTACTTAAAAATCATACAATGTTATTTTCTGGATTTTTGTTTAGATTCCGTCTCTCACAGTTGAAGTGTACCTATGATAAAAAATTACAGACATCTACACGATTTGTAAGTAGGAAAACCTGCAAAATCGGCAGTGTGTCAAATACTTGTTCTTCCCACTGTATATATATTAAAGCCATTAGTTGAAACCCACACATTGGTTGATAGTTTAGTGTGAGGTGAAACTGATGACACTGATTTTCAGTTGTAGAAATGTAGCCAGGAGAAGCACCAACAATGTCAATTTAGGGACAGGTTGAACTGTACTGGGGGGGGGGGACTAGGGACAGCAAGGAGTCATCAGGCCAGGTAGTCCTGAGGCATGATCCTTGGGCTCAGGTCCTCTGAGAGAGAGAACGAAAGAAATAAAGAAAGAAAGAGAGAAAGAGAGAGAGAATTAGAGAGAGTGTACTTAAATTCACACAAGACACCGGATAGGACAGGAAAAGTACTCCCCGACACATAAACTATTGCAGCATAAATACTGGTGGCTGAGACAGGAGGGGTCGGGGGAGACACCGTGGCCCCATCCGACAATACCCCCGGATAGGGCGAAACAGGCAGGATATAACCCAGCCCACTTTGCCAAAGCACAGCCCCCACACCACTACAGGGATACCTTCAACCACCAACTTACCATCCTGAGACGAGGCCAAATATAGCCCACAAAGATCTCCGCCACGGCACCACCCAAGAGGGGGCGCCAACCCGACAGGAAGATCACATCAGTGACTCAATCCACTCAAGTGACGCACCCCTCCTAGAGACTGCATGGAAGAGCACCAGTAGCCAGTGACTCAGCCCCTGTAATAGGGTTAGAGGTAGAGAATCCCAGTGGAAAGGTGGTATCAAAAGCAGCACTAAGGTCTAGGAGCACGAGGACAGATGGACTATGTCAATAGACTATGTCAATCTCCACGAAAATAAAATACATCCCTACCTTCTAGGGCCAGTATCAATGGCTTTGCTTAACAATCTCAGAATGTCATTAAACATTTGGTGTTTTGTATCAGATGTCTCTTCCCATTCATCAATTGGCTGCTGCACTGTTTGGATTGATTGATTGATTTTATTTGTCAGCTAATTATGGATAGCCCCCTTTTTTTTAAATGTTCGCCTAAAATGACATGCCCAAATCTAACCTCCTGTAGATCAGGCCCTGAAGCAAGGATATGCACATTCTTGGCACCATTTGAAAGGAAACACAATGTACTTTGTGTAAATGTGAATTGAAATTATGCGAATATAACACAATAGAACTGGTAGAAGAAAATACAAAGATTTTGTTTTTCTACTGTCATCTTTGAAATGCAACAGAATGGTCCCAAATCTAGTCATCACTCTGGTTATGATTCCGATGGTGTCCACAAGATGTATGTGCAAAGTTTCAGATGGATCACTTGAAGTATGAGCAAACTACATGACATTTAGTGTGAAGTCACCCAGGTACATTTGGGCAAATCGTGAAGGAGACATTTACATTCACATTACATTTTTCCACAAGAATATCATCAAATCTGTATACTTGGACTTTGATTTAGCTTTTCCAGTATTAGTAGCCATATTTTAATTTCAACATTTTCAAAACACACAGTTTTCATAACTTCATAATTCTCCATAACTCTCCATTTTCTGTTTATTTTTGTCCAAAAGGAAAAGGCTTGATGTCGCACAAGATTAGCATCAACATTTTGCGACAGAGTTCATTGGCTATCTAGCTAGCTTTGTTTGACCCCGATTGGTGCTTATTTGACAAAGTTACAGTCAATCAAGTGAAGACCGCACGCGTCATCGGCGTGCCATGAAGGCGTCGCTATCTGACCAAATTTGGTGTCCTATAGGATATACTACACTCCTAATGACAGTAAAGTCTGTTTACGTTCTAGGAATAAATAAATAAATAAATAAATAAATAAATAAATAAATAAATAAATAAAAAGAACTCTAAGGAATAAATATGAACATGATTTGACTGGTTGAAACAACGTTTAGGGATAGATTTTCACAGATTTCTTTCTTTGCAAATTGAACGATTGGAAATACAAAATCAATCGTACATGCTATATGACCTCTTTAGGATATGAAAAAATATTTTATCTAACAAAACAAGACTTTGTGATATCTCTGGGACCCTTTGGATGATAAATCAGAGCAAGATTTCAGAATGGATGTCACGACTTCTGCCGAAGTCGTTGCCTCTCCTTGTTCGGGCGGTGCTCGGCGTTCGACGTCACGGTCTTCTAGCCATCATTGATCCTTTTTTCATTTTCCATTGGTTTTGTCTTGTCTTCCCACACACCTGTTTTCAATCCCATTCATTACCTGTTGTGTATTTAACCCTCTGTTTTCCCTCATGTCTTTGTCAGAGATTGTTTTATTGTCAGTGTAGTGTGATTGTTGTATAGGTGCACGTCGGTTCCTCGTACCCATGTTTGTTTGTTTGTTTATGTACATTTAGTGTTATGGAGCATACTCCGTGGATTTTATTAAAAGACTCCATTTTACACTCCATTTGACTCTCCTGCACCTGACTTCCCTGCCACCTATTACACCTATGCATGACAATGGAAGTACACATTTCACCTTCAGAGGTGAATTTATCAAACTTATTGAGGAGAAAATGTGTTTTGTTGTTAGGAGCTCTCCTCAAACAATAGCATGGCATTTTTGCAGTATTAGCTAATGTAAATTAGACACTGCAGTTACATTAACAAGAATTTAAGCTTTCAGCCGATATAAGACACTTATATGTACCGACATTTGTTGTTCCTGTAAAATCTGCGATCGTGACACATGATTTACGACTGTCCCATTGACGGGACGCCTATCCCAAAGAAGTAAAAAACAAAAACATATACTATACACACAAGGTTTTTTTAAGTGACCGGGATTGCACAATAAGGTTGGGGACTTATTCCCATTGTGGTCCCTGATTTTTATGCAAATACATATGCAATTACATAAATAGACACATTACAGAGATAGAGACAAAAAAACGCTCAACCTCCAGATGAGTGGGGGGGGGGGAGTTTAAGTACAATTATTATAAGCTTTTTTGGCTTGTAACTTATTCCTTAGATGTTTGGGGATACTGGTGAACCATGATGTGCAGACATAGTCAAAGTGACACTGGAGTCTTTGGGGTGTCTGTAGTTACCTTTCCATCCAATTTGAAACCGATTGAATATTCTAAAATCTTCATAAAACCAACATGAGATTTCCTTTAAAAAAAATTGCGCCAGACAACATGACAGGGAATATTTTAATGCACCAGACATTTGAGAAATGTAATGGACACCCATATGCATTCAGATCCAACCTGGCGCAGCCAGCCCTGTTGTCCAAATGAGCCACGTTTACATGCCCTTAAAAACAGTCTAAAACAAATTACAAAACACTATTCCTTGTGTTTTGATGTGAAGCATATGGAAAATTTAGAGCCTATTTTATTTTGGGGAGGGGGGGGTAGGCTACTTTCCTAAAACAATAATTGTCCCCCTCACGGTTCAGTTGTCAGAGATTTGAGCTCTACATGTATTTTTTATATTTTTTACAATGATGGCCTAGGAAAAGTGGGGTAACTGCCTTGTTCAGGGGCAGAATGACAGATTTTGACCTTGGCAGCTCGGGGATTCGATCCACCAACCTATCAGGGCATTGCATGCATTGCATGCCTATGTCAGTTGGCTACGGTGTCTGCTATACAGATATAGATGTACAGAGGGAGGCTAATTTGTTATTTTTCTATCCTAATAACTTGTATAAAGATAGGCATTATATTGTTAAATTATAGTACTAGTTCTGGTAGGCCTGAAACAGTCTTCCTCAACTCAACAGTCTTCCTCACACTGCCTTCATATCATAAGCCTGCAGTAGTTAAAGCTGAATAATAGCCACACCATACCAAACCTTCACTAATGTTTCTCAACTTTATTAGGTAAATATCAAAAGTAAGCCAAGCCATTGTTTATATGGAAAATACAAGCAGAAGAGTGAATGTAAACCAGGGAATAAACACACTACCCTCCCCTGTTCCACACCAAAAATCACACAACCCCCACAAAGCAAAAACAAAAGTTTGACAACCCTTCCCCTATTTTGAACCACCCCACCCCAAGTAAATGTTGATCTGTCCCTAAGCCAGCAATATAACATGTAAATGCTTCTCACTGTGAAAGATGCTCATTAAATTATCTAAATTCAAAGGGATATTTGAGATGTTTTCTAAAGTTTTGGCCACAATGTGAGAAACTGAAACTGTCGAGTCCCTCGGGTGTGTTTGCACAGGGTACCTAACGTAGTTTGTTAGGTAGTTTGTTACGCAGACTATTACGGAATTACCCATGAGGTACACACAGAATCTAGCATCTCCAGTGCATCTCACAGTAGGGGTACATGTGTTCAGTAACAGGACAGTAACAGTATTAGCTCCTTGACGTCAGGCTGCAGTCAACAGCATCGCCACATCACACCAGATACCTTCAGACAGGCAGCCAGACACAAATGAAAGGGAAACCAGCACCTATCTCTGCATCTCTCTGTCTTTACGGGAGATAATATGATGCCGGATTCATTTTGGGTCCTCCCAGTAATCTATGAAAAATGCTTAGTGTCCAAATAATAACACATCAGCCAAATGAAAAATGACTTTATGTTCAAAAGGGTTTAAGCCCGCCTGGTCACGCATTCATGGGGGAATATCCTCTGAGGAAACATCATTCGCACCAGCGCTTAATATTCGGTTCTCAAATATGTCAAATGTTAATTTTCGGGATCATGCAGAAGTCAAGAGAGAAAAAGGGAAAGTACATTTTGGATACAGTTTGTGATTTTATTAAAATACAGTATGGGTATAGTTTGTGAATTTATTAAAATACAGTATGGGTATAGTTTGTGATTTTATTAAAATACAGTATGGGTATAGTTTGTGATTTTATTAAAATACAGTATGGGTATAGTTTGTGATTTTATTAAAATACAGTATGGGTATAGTTTGTGATTTTATTAAAATACAGTATGGGTATAGTTTGTGATTTTATTAAAATACAGTATGGGTATAGTTTGTGATTTTATTAAAATACAGTATGGGTATAGTTTGTGATTTTATTAAAATACAGTATGGGTATAGTTTGTGATTTTATTAAAATACAGTATGGGTATAGTTTGTGATTTTATTAAAATACAGTATGGGTATAGTTTGTGATTTTATTAAAATACAGTATGGGTATAGTTTGTGATTTTATTAAAATACAGTATGGGTATAGTTTGTGATTTTATTAAAATACAGTATGGGTATAGTTTGTGATTTTATTAAAATACAGTATGGGTATAGTTTGTGATTTTATTAAAATACAGTATGGGTATAGTTTGTGATTTTATTAAAATACAGTATGGGTATAGTTTGTGATTTTATTAAAATACAGTATGGGTATAGTTTGTGATTTTATTAAAATACAGTATGGGTATAGTTTGTGATTTTATTAAAATACAGTATGGGTATAGTTTGTGATTTTATTAAAATACAGTATGGGTATAGTTTGTGATTTTATTAAAATACAGTATGGGTATAGTTTGTGATTTTATTAAAATACAGTATGGGTATAGTTTATTATTTTATTAAAATACAGTATGGGTATAGTTTGTGATTTTATTAAAATACAGTATGGGTATAGTTTATGATTTTATTAAAGTACAGTATGGGTATAGTTTATGATTTTATTAAAATACAGTATGGGTATAAATCAAATCAAATCAAATCAAATTGATTTATATAGCCCTTCGTACATCAGCTGATATCTCAAAGTGCTGTACAGAAACCCAGCCTAAAACCCCAAACAGCAAGCAATGCAGGTGTAGAAGCACAGTGGCTAGGAAAAACTCCCTAGAAAGGCCAAAACCTAGGAAGAAACCTAGAGAGGAACCAGGCTATGTGGGGTGGCCAGTCCTCTTCTGGCTGTGCCGGGTGGAGATTACAACAGAACATAGCCAAGATGTTCAAATGTTCATAAATTACCAGCATGGTCGAATAATAATAAGGCAGAACAGTTGAAACTGGATCAGCAGCACGGTCAGGTGGACTGGGGACAGCAAGGAGTCATCATGTCAGGTTGTCCTGGGGCATGGTCCTGGGCCCAGGTCCTCCGAGAGAGAGAAAGAAAGAGAGAAGGAGAGAATTAGAGAAAGCACACTTAGATTCACACAGGACACCGAATAGGACAGGAGAAGTTCTCCAGATATAACAAACTGACCCTAGCCCCCCGACACATAAACTACTGCAGCATAAATACTGGAGGCTGAGACAGGAGGGGTCAGGAGACACTGTGGCCCCATCCTAAGACACCCCTGGACAGGGCCAAACAGGAAGGATATAACCCCACCCACTTTGCCAAAGCACAGCCCCCACACCACTAGAGGGATATCTTCAACCACCAACTTACCATTCTGAGACAAGGCTGAGTATAGCCCACAAAGATCTCCGCCATGGCACAACCCAAGGGGGGGCGCCAACCCAGACAGGATGACCACATCAGTGAATCAACCCACTCAGGTGACGCACCCCTTCCAGGGACGGCATGAGAGAGCCCCAGTAAGCCAGTGACTCAGCCCCTGTAATAGGGTTAGAGGCAGAGAATCCCAGTGGAAAGAGGGGAACCGGCCAGGCAGAGACAGCAAGGGCGGTTCGTTGCTCCAGAGCCTTTCCGTTCACCTTCCCACTCCTGGGCCAGACTACACTCAATCATATGACCCACTGAAGAGATGAGTCTTCAGTAAAGACTTAAAGGTTGAGACCGAGTTTGCGTCTCTGACATGGGTAGGCAGACCATTCCATAAAAATGGAGCTCTATAGGAGAAAGCTCTGCCTCCAGCTGTTTGCTTAGAAATTCTAGGGACAATTAGGACGCCTGCGTCTTGTGACCGTAGAGTATGTGTAGGTATGTACGGCAGGACCAAATCAGAGAGATAGGTAGGAGCAAGCCCATGTAATGCTTTGTAGGTTAGCAGTAAAACCTTGAAATCAGCCCATGCTTTGACAGGAAGCCAGTGTAGAGAGGCTAGCACTGTAGTAATATGATAAAAAAAATTGGTTCTAGTCAGGATTCTAGCAGCCGTATTTAGCACCAACTGAAGTTTATTTAGTGCTTTATCCGGGTAGCCGGAAAGTAGAGCATTGCAGTAGTCTAACCTAGAAGTGACAAAAGCATGGATTAATTTTTCTGCATCATTTTTGGACAGAAAGTTTCTGATTTTTGCAATGTTACGTAGATGGAAAAAAGCTGTCCTTGAAATGGTCTTGATATGTTCTTCAAAAGAGAGATCAGGGTCCAGAGTAACGCCGAGGTTCTTCACAGTTTTATTTGAGAAGACTGTACAACCATTAAGATTAATTGTCAGATTCAACAGAAGATCTCTTTGATTCTTGGGACCTAGAACAAGCATCTCTGTTTTGTCTGGGTTTAAAAGTAGAAAGTTTGCAGCTATCCACTTCCTTATGTCTGAAACACATGCTTCTAGCAAGGGCAATTTTGGGGCTTCACCATGTTTCATTGAAATGTACAGCTGTGTGTCATCCGCATAGCAGTGAAAGTTAACATTATGTTTTCGAATAACATCCCCAAGATTTAAAATATATAGTGAAAACAATAGTGGTCCTAAAACGGAACCTTGAGGAACACTGAATTTTACAGTTGATTTGTCAGAGGACAAACCATTCACAGAGACAAACTGATATCTTTCCGACAGATAAGATCTAAACCAGAACTTGTCCGTGTAGACCAATTTGGGTTTCCAATCTCTCCAAAAGAATGTGGTGATCGATGGTATCAAAAGCAGCACTAAGGTCTAGGAGCACGAGGACAGATGCAGAGCCTCGGTCCGATGCCATTAAAATGTAATTTACCACCTTCACAAGTGCCGTCTCAGTGCTATGATGGGGTCTAAAACCAGACTGAAGCATTTCGTATACATTGTTTGTCTTCAGGAAGTCAGTGAGTTGCTGCGCAACAGCCTTTTCTAAAATTTTTGAGAGGAATGGAAGATTCGATATAGGCCGATAGTTTTTTATATTTTCTGGGTCAAGGTTTGGCTTTTTCAAGAGAGGCTTTATTACTGCCACTCTTAGTGAGTTTGGTACACATCCGATGGATAGAGAGCCATTTATTATGTTCAACATAGGAGGGCCAAGCACAGGAAGCAGCTCTTTCAGTAGTTTAGTTGGAATAGGGTCCAGTATGCAGCTTGAAGGTTTAGAGGCCATAATTATTTTAATCATTGTGTCAAGAGATATAGTACTAAAACACTTGAGCGTCTCTCTTGATCCTAGGTACTGGGAGAGTTGTGCAGACTCAGGACAACTGAGCTTTGAAGGAATACACAGATTTAAAGAGGAGTCCGTAATTTGCTTTCTAATAATCATAATCTTTTCCTCAAAGAAGTTCATGAATTTATCACTGCTAAAGTGAAAGTCATCCTCTCTTGGGGAATGCTGCTTTTTAGGTAGCTTTGCGACATAGTTTATGATTTTATTAAAATACAGTATGGGTACAGTTTATGATTTTATTAAAATGCAGTATGGGTATAGTTTGTGATTGTATTAAAATACAGTATGGGTATAGTTTATGATTGGATTAAAATACAGTATGGGTATAGTTTGTGATTTTATTAAAATTCAGTATGGGTATAGTTTATGATTGGATTAAAATACAGTATGGGTATAGTTTATGATTTTATTAAAATACAGTATGGGTATAGTTTGTGATTTTATTAAAATACAGTATGGGTATAGTTTGTGATTTTATTAAAATACAGTATGGGTATAGTTTGTGATTTTATTAAAATACAGTATGGGTATAGTTTGTGATTTTATTAAAATACAGTATGGGTATAGTTTGTGATTGTATTAAAATACAGTATGGGTATAGTTTGTGATTGTATTAAAATACAGTATGGGTATAGTTTGTGATTGTATTAAAATACAATATGGGTATAGTTTGTGATTGGATTAAAATACAGTATGGGTATAGTTTATGATTGTATTAAAATACAGTATGGGTATAGTTTGTGATTGTATTAAAATACAGTATGGGTATAGTTTATGATTGGATTAAAATACAGTATGGGTATAGTTTGTGATTTTATTAAAATACAGTATGGGTATAGTTTGTGATTTTATTAAAATACAGTATGGGTATAGTTTGTGATTTTATTAAAATACAGTATGGGTATAGTTTGTGATTGTATTAAAATACAGTATGGGTATAGTTTGTGATTTTATTAAAGTACAGTATGGGTATAGTTTATGATTGTATTAAAATACAGTATGGGTATAGTTTATGAATGGATTAAAATACAGTATGGGTATAGTTTGTGATTTTATTAAAATACAGTATGGGTATAGTTTGTGATTTTATTAAAATACAGTATGGGTATAGTTTGTGATTGTATTAAAATACAGTATGGGTATAGTTTGTGATTGTATTAAAATACAGTATGGGTATAGTTTGTGATTGTATTAAAATACAGTATGGGTATAGTTTGTGATTGTATTAAAATACAATATGGGTATAGTTTGTGATTGGATTAAAATACAGTATGGGTATAGTTTATGATTGGATTAAAATACAGTATGGGTATAGTTTGTGATTGTATTAAAATACAGTATGGGTATAGTTTATGATTGGATTAAAATACAGTATGGGTATAGTTTGTGATTTTATTAAAATACAGTATGGGTATAGTTTGTGATTTTATTAAAATACAGTATGGGTATAGTTTGTGATTGTATTAAAATACAGTATGGGTATAGTTTGTGATTTTATTAAAGTACAGTATGGGTATAGTTTATGATTGTATTAAAATACAGTATGGGTATAGTTTATGAATGGATTAAAATACAGTATGGGTATAGTTTGTGATTTTATTAAAATACAGTATGGGTATAGTTTGTGATTTTATTAAAATACAGTATGGGTATAGTTTGTGATTGTATTAAAATACAGTATGGGTATAGTTTGTGATTTTATTAAAGTACAGTATGGGTATAGTTTATGATTTTATTAAAATACAGTATGGGTATAGTTTATGATTGGATTAAAATACAGTATGGGTATAGTTTGTGATTTTATTAAAATACAGTATGGGTATAGTTTGTGATTTTATTAAAATACAGTATGGGTATAGTTTGTGATTTTATTAAAATACAGTATGGGTATAGTTTGTGATTTTATTAAAATACAGTATGGGTATAGTTTGTGATTTTATTAAAGTACAGTATGGGTATAGTTTGTGATTGTATTAAAATACAGTATGGGTATAGTTTGTGATTGTATTAAAATACAGTATGGGTATAGTTTGTGATTTTATTCAAATACAGTATGGGTATAGTTTGTGATTGTATTAAAATACAGTAAGGGTATAGTTTGTGATTTTATGAAAATACAGTATGGGTATAGTTTGTGATTGTATTAAAATACAGTATGTGTATAGTTTCTGATTTTATTAAAATACAGTATGGGTATAGTTTATGATTTTATTAAAATACAGTATGGGTATAGTTTGTGATTGTATTAAAATACATTATGGGTATAGTTTGTGTGACGACCCTCCCACTCTGTCTGCCGTATTCTGTCTTTGTTCTTGTTTCCTTATTAGGATGCCGGTGGGCGGAGTTGAGAGGGTCGTCAGCTACATGGGAAACACCTGGGCCAGGTGTCTCCCAGGACAAATAGACCTCTTCAACATTCATGGAAGAGACTCTCTCCATGCAGACACCTTTGTAGATTGTGTTGTGGTTCTTGGTGGCCTTTTGTTTGTTTGCTTTGGCACCTTTCATCACCCTGCATTATCACATTCATGCATGCAAAACACTCACTTACACTACTGATTACTGATTACACACACCATTGTATATTATACTTAGTTGCTTTAGTTAATAAATACATATTTTGCTACTCCTTATCTCCACTTTGTCTCCCTTTGTTACGGGCTTTGAGCCGGTTAGTGACAAGTGGGTGCTCATCCGGGATCTTTGAACTATTGGTTTGGGAGACCGTGGAGGTACGTGTTTGGTTTGAATATTGTGTTTGAGTGTGATCGGCCCAGTATTGGTTGCCTTTGTTTGGTTTATGTGCTGCGTTGGAGAGAGTATAATGGTTAGTTTCCAGGCCTTGCCTAGCCTGGAAACTTGTTCTACTCTCTGTTGGGAAGTCAGTCTGAGGAGGTGAGTAAATCGGCTGTGTACCTCGGTAGGAGAATTGTGTAGGGTAGTGGAACTTGCTACCCGGAGCTGTAGCCTTTTTCCCCTGATAGGCTTAGCGACGTGTTTCAATTTTGGACATGTTGGGCATGGTTAAATGTTTGTTATTTTTGTGTGGTGTCTGTGGACTGAGCAGTTGTCTCGGGGGCACATCAGTGGCTTGGTGGAATTTGCCAGCATGCTGGGGAGTTCTATTTCCTTGCCAGCGGGCTACAGTGCGTAAATACCCACCGCAAATCTGCACGAAGACTAGGGTTGAGTTATTGTAGGTTTTGGGGAAGCTCTGTATCTCATCTCTCTTCTGTGGTGCTCAGGGTGATTGTCATTTCTCTGGTTGTGGTCTGATGTGCTCAGCAGAGGAGTTGAGCAAGATTATTTACTTATGACTATGGTGTCTCATGTATACAAGTTCATTCGCTTTCCATCAGAGGACCTGTTAGAATTATGTACTTAAGAACAGCTGTTGAAGATCTCTGAACACTACAAGCTTAAATGATTGAAATTAGTGAAATTCTGTTTCGTTGGAAGTGACTATGAATCGTTGGAAGTGACTATGAATCTGACTATGAATCGTTGGAAGTGACTATGAATCGTTGAATCGTTGGAAGTGACTATGAATCGTTGGAAGTGACTATGAATCGTTGGAAGTGACTATGAATCGTTGGAAGTGACTATGAATCGTTGGAAGTGACTATGAATCGTTGGAAGTGACTATGAATCGTTGGGATTTGTAAAAATTAAGAAGGACCCTGATCTTTTCGTTGGAGTTTGTAGCTGTTGGTCTTTTGTGTCATGTTCCTGAATGTTTACGTGACTGACCATTGTTTCGGGTTGTCATGTTCTCATGTTCTATCTTTCCTGTCTGTTCCCTCCTGGTCTTGTGTTCTTCTTTCCTCTTAAATATTGCTTCCTATGCGCAAAGGTTGCTGAGGTCTGAGGAGGAGGAGGTTGGTTGGGGCAGGTGGAGGTGTGAACACATAACCCCTCACCAATTTGGGACGCAGAGGCCTGTGTCAATTTGGGACGCAGAGGCCTGTGTCAATTTGGGACGCAGAGGCCTGTGTCAATTTGGGACGCAGAGGCCTGTGTCAATTTGGGACGCAGAGGCCTGTGTCAATTTGGGACGCAGAGGCCTGTGTCAATTTGGGACGCAGAGGCCTGTGTCAATTTGGGACGCGGGAGGCTGGTATGTTGTTCCGGGGTCCTTGTTGGTCCCCGGTTTTATGGGGGGGAATGTGAGGACCCTCCCACTCTGTCTGCCGTATTCTGTCTTTGTTCTTGTTTCCTTATTAGGATGCCGGTGGGCGGAGTTGAGAGGGTCGTCAGCTACATGGGAAACACCTGGGCCAGGTGTCTCCCAGGATAAATAGACCTCTTCAACATTCATGGAAGAGACTCTCTCCATGCAGACACCTTTGTAGATTGTGTTGTGGTTCTTGGTGGCCTTTTGTTTGTTTGCTTTGGCACCTTTCATCACCCTGCATTATCACATTCATGCATGCAAAACACTCACTTACACTACTGATTACTGATTACACACACCATAGTATATTATACTTAGTTGCTTTAGTTAATAAATACATATTTTGCTACTCCTTATCTCCACGTTGTCTCCCTTTGTTACGGGCTTTGAGCCGGTTTGTGACATTTGTGATTGTATTAAAATACAGTATGGGTATAGTTTGTGATTGTATTAAAATACAGTATGGGTATAGTTTGTGATTGTATTAAAATACAGTATGGGTATAGTTTATGATTTTATTAAAATACAGTATGTGTATAGTTTGTGATTT
>NC_060181.1:76126397-76138897 GCF_021184085.1 Oncorhynchus gorbuscha
GAACGTTTTGGAGTTGGAGCTACAGGATGCAAACTTCTGCCTGAAGAAGCTGGCCTTAGCTTTCCTGACTGACTGCGTGTATTGGTTCCTGACTTCCCTGAACAGTTGCATATCACGGGGGCTATTCGATGCTATTGCAGTCCGCCACAGGATGTTTTTGTGCTGGTCGAGGGCGGTCAGGTCTGGAGTGAACCAAGGGCTGTATCTGTTCTTGGTTCTGCATTTTTTGAAACGGAGCATGCTTATCTATAATGGTGTGGTAGTTACTTTTAAAGAATGAACAGGCATCCTCAGCTGACGGGATGAGGTCAATGTCCTTCCAGGATACCCGGGCCAGGTCGATTAGAAAGGCCTGCTCACAGAAGTGTTTTAGGGAGCGTTTGACAGTGATGAGGGGTGGTCGTTTGACTGCGGCTCCGTGGCGGATACAGGCAATGAGGCAGTGATCGCTGAGATCCTGGTTGAAGACAGCGGAGGTATATTTGGAGGGCCAGTTGGTCAGGATGACGTCTATGAGGGTGCCCTTGTTTACAGAGTTAGGGTTGTACCTGGTGGGTTCCTTGATGATTTGAGTGAGATTGAGGGCATCTAGCTTAGATTGTAGGACTGCCGGGGTGTTAAGCATATCCCAGTTTAGGTCACCTAACAGAACAAACTCTGAAGCTAGATGGGGGGCGATCAATTCACAAATGGTGTCCAGGGCACAGCTGGGAGCTGAGGGTGGTCGGTAGCAGGCGGCAACAGTGAGAGACTTATTTCTGGAGAGAGTAAATTTCAAAATTAGTAGTTCAAACTATTTGGGTATGGACCTGGAAAGTATGACATTACTTTGCAGGCTATCTCTGCAGTAGACTGCGACTCCGCCCCCTTTGGCAGTTCTATCTTGACGGAAGATGTTATAGTTGGGTATGGAAATCTCTGAATTTTTGGTGGCCTTCCTGAGCCAGGATTCAGACACGGCAAGGTCATCAGGGTTAGCAGAGTGTGCTAAAGCAGTGAGTAAAACAAACTTAGGGAGGAGGCTTCTGATGTTGACATGCATAAAACCAAGACTTTTTCGATCACAGAAGTCAACAAATGAAGGTACCTGGGGACATGCAGGGCCTGGGTTTACCTCCACATCACCCGTGGAACAGAGAAGGAGTAGTATGAGGGTGCGGCTAAAGCCTATCAAAACTGGTCGCCTAGAGCGTTGGGGGCAGAGGATAAGAGGAGCAGGTTTCTGGGCATGGTAGAATATATTCAGGGCATAATGCGCAGACAGGGGTATGGTGGGGTGTGGGTACAGCGGAGGTAAGCCCAGGCACTGGGTGATGATGAGAGAGGTTGTATCTCTGGACATGCTGGTTGTAATGGGTGAGGTCACCGCATGTGTGGGAGGTGGGACAAAGGAGGTAACAGGGGTATGCAGAGTGGATCTAGGGGCTCCATTGTGAACTAAAACAATGATAACTAACCTGAACAACAGTATACAAGGCATATTGACATTTGAGAGAGACATACAGCGAGGCATACAGTAATCACAGGTGCTGAATTGGGAAAGCTAGCTAAAAACAGTAGGCGAGGCTAATCAGCTAGCACAACAAACAGCAGGTAAAATGGCGTTGACTAGGCAACTGGGCCGACAGATAAAACAAACAAGCAGAATGGAGTACCGTGATTAATGGACAGTCCAGCATGCGTCAGCTATGTAGCCAAGAGATCAGTGTCCAGGGGGCAGCGGTGGATGGGCAGGGAAGCTGGGCAGGCGAGTGGTATCCAGGTTTTTTTTTTAAACTAACAATGACTAAATAGCTTGTAGCTAGTTAGCTGGTTAGCGTCTGGAGGTTCTTGAGTGTGTCATAAAAATACAATTAAAAGTAATAGCGATTCCGTATCACATTGGGTGAGGCAGGTTTTCCGGAAGGTATAAACAAATTAAAAATCAAAAAGAGATAGAAAGTAAATGGGTTCAGAGAGTGTTTGGGACGCGGTGATTGATGGTTAGCAGGCCTGTGCTAACAAGCTAACAGTTCGTAGGCCCGGGCTAGACAAGGTAGCAGTTAGCGGACCGGAGCTAGACAAGCTAGCCGTTAGCAGGCCGAATTAGCGAGCAGGGAGATAGCGAGGGCTAGAGAGTTAACCTTTGGGGGACGTCGCGATGGGGTGAGTCTGTTTATTCCTCTTCATGCGGTGACATCGACAGACCGGTCGTGGGCCCGGGTAATTGTAGCCCAGGAGTATGCTACAGGTGCTCTAGTATGCTAGGTGAGCTGGAGACACAGCGATTCAGAAAGCTCGCGGGCCTTGGCCATCAATAATAATAATAATAATAATAATAATGGATCTTTGGCGATGTCGCAACGGAAAAGCCTGTTGAAACCACCTCGGATGATTATGTCGGCGGACCAGTCGTGATGGATCGGCGGGGCTCCGTGTCGGCAGTAAAGGGTCCAGGCCAATTGGCAAAAGAGGTATTGTTGGACCTCTTCGGCTAGTCGGGAGATGGGCTTAGCTCGAGGCTATCTCAAGGCTAACTGGTGCTTGCTTTGGGACAGAGACGTTAGCCAGGAGTAGCCACTCGGATTGCAGCTAGCTAGTTGCGATGATCCGGTGTAAAGGTTCAGAGCTTGCGGTAGGAATCCGGAGATGTGGTAGAGAAAAAGCAGTCTGATATGCTCTGGGTTGATGTCGCGCTGGAGTCCTAGTTAGCTTTGAAGACCGCTAGCAGTGGCTAACTGAGTACTAGCTAGTAGCTAGTTAGCTGGCTAGCTTCTGATGGGGGTTCCGGTTCTAAAGTATAGAAAAAGCAGATCCGTACCACATTGGGTGATGCGGGTTGCAGGAGAGTATATTCAGCCTATAGTTGGAAAGTGAGATTAAAATATGTACGAAGTATATACAGAAAAAAACGAGGAAAACTATATTTACACCAGACAGGACAGGACGGGACAAGACAAAACACACGTCCGACTGCTACGCCATCTTGGGTTAGCGGAGCAGTGTGTGTGTTAGCGGAGCAGTATGTGTGTTAGCGGAGCAGTATGTGTGTTAGCGGAGCAGTACAGACATATAGATGACCTAGTGAAATGTGGAAATGAGGCTGTGTTTGGGTGGCTGACTGGCTGGCTGATTGGCTGGCTGGATGTCTGTGGTTTGCAGGGTAAACAGAGGGGGTAATAGAGGGGGCTCTAAAGGGTAAGTAAGGGGTAATTGGGGTGTTGATTGGAAGCAGAACACAGATGGCTATTGACATCTGTAATGAGATTAAGGAAGATGGCGATGGGATGAGGTTTTGGGGTGATGGGGAGAGGTAATTAGGTAAGGTTAGGTGTGTGTGTGTGGAGGGGTTCTACACATAACCCAGAGGCATCATCTTGCAAAGTTAAAATGTCTCTCCCCATTCTCTCCCATCCATCTCTCTCTCCCTGCCACTTCCGCCTTGTTCATTTAATTGATTTGATTTCCATTGTCCCTTGTTATCTCTCTTACTCTCTACTCTGTCTCATTCCTTTCCCACTCTCTCCTCCCTCCCTCCCTCCTTCCCTCCGTCCGTCTGTCCGTCTGTCCGTCTGTCCGTCTGTCCGTCTGTCCGTCTGTCCGTCTGTCTGTCTGTCTGTCTGTCTGTCTGTCTGTCTGTCTGTCTGTCTGTCTGTCTGTCTGTCTGTCTGTCTGTCTGTCTGTCTGTCTGTCTGTCTGTCTGTCTGTCATTCCTCTCCTCCCTCCCTCCCTCCCTCCTTCCCTCCGTCCGTCTGTCCGTCTGTCCGTCTGTCCGTCTGTCCGTCTGTCCGTCTGTCTGTCTGTCTGTCTGTCTGTCTGTCTGTCTGTCTGTCTGTCTGTCTGTCTGTCTGTCTGTCTGTCTGTCTGTCTGTCTGTCTGTCTGTCTGTCTGTCTGTCATTCCTCTCCTCCCTCCCTCCCTCCCTCCGTCCGTCCGTCCGTCCGTCCGTCCGTCTGTCTGTCTGTCTGTCTGTCTGTCTGTCTGTCTGTCTGTCTGTCTGTCTGTCTGTCTGTCTGTCTGTCTGTCTGTCTGTCTGTCTGTCTGTCTGTCTCATTCCTCTCCTGCTCTCTCCTACCCTGTCTGTCTGTCTGTCTGTCTGTCTGTCTGTCTGTCTGTCTGTCTGTCTGTCTGTCTGTCTGTCTGTCTGTCTGTCTGTCTGTCTGTCTGTCTGTCTGTCTGTCTGTCTGTCTGTCTGTCTGTCTGTCTGTCTGTCTGTCTGTCTGTCTCGTTCCTCTCCTGCTCTCATTCATCTCCTGTTCTCTCCTCTCTCTCTCTCTCTCTGTCTCATTCCTCTCCTGCCCTCTCCTCCCTCTCTCGGTCTGTCTCGTTCCTCTCCTGCTCTCTCTTCTCTCTCTGCCTGTCTGTCTCATTCCTCTCCTGCCCTCTCCTCCCTCTATCGGTCTGTCTCATTCCTCTCCTGCTCTCTACGACCCAGTGTCGGTCTGTCTCATTCCTCCCCTGTTCTCTCCTCTTTCCCTCTCTCTGTCTGTCTGTCTGTCTCATTCCTCTCCTGCTCTCTCCTCCCTCTATCGGTCTGTCTCATTCCTCTCCTGCTCTCTCCTCTCTCTCTCTGCCTGTCTGTCTCATTCCTCTCCTGCCCTCTCCTCCCTCTGTCGGTCTGTCTCATTCCTCTCCTGCTCTCTCCTTCCTCTGTCGGTCTGTCTCATTCCTCTCCTGCTCTCTCCTCCCTCTGTCGGTCTGTCTCATTCCTCTCCTGCTCTCTCCTCCCTCTCTCTGGCTGTGTGACTTTCACTTTGACTTTAGTCATTTTCTTTGATGGTATTTTTTATTTTACTCAAGTATGATAATTGGGTACTTTCTCCACCACTGATGACTGTGTGACTGTGTGGCTGTATGACTGTATGGCTGTATGGCTGTATGGCTGTGTGGCTGTGTGGCTGTATGGCTGTATGGCTGTGTGGCTATATGGCTGTGTGACTGTGTGGCTGTATGGCTGTATGGCTGTATGGCTGTGTGGCTGTGTGGCTGTATGGCTGTGTGGCTGTATGGCTGTGTGGTTGTATGGCTGTGTGGCTATATGGCTGTGTGACTGTGTGGCTGTATGGCTGTGTGGCTGTATGGCTGTGTGGCTTTATGGCTGTATGGCTGTGTGGCTGTATGGCTGTATGGCTGTATGGCTGTGTGGCTGTATGGCTGTATGGCTGTGTGGCTGTATGGCTGTGTGGCTGTGTGGCTGTGTGGCTGTATGACTGTATGACTGTATGGCTGTGTGGCTATATGGCTGTATGGCTGTGTGGCTGTATGGCTGTGTGGCTGTATGGCCACACAGCTCAACTTTGTTGAGAGGAGTGGTAGAAAGAGAGAGAGTGAGAGAGAGAGAGAGAGAGAGAGAGAGAGAGAGAGAGAGAGAGAGAGAGAGAGAGAGAGAGAGAGAGAGAGAGAGAGAGAGAGAGAGAGACTCCAGACCAGGTAATTGAAAGAAAATAATTCAGGCAGTGACTGGGTCACGGAATAGATCTCTGGAGTTGAAAGTGTGTGAGTGTGTGTGTGCGTGAGTGTGTGTCCCACGGTGACACATTAGCTAGGTGTTGGCTGGTGAGTGTGATTATAGCAGAGGTGTAAGTCTCCGTGTAATACGGCCTGTTGTAATACCAATCCAGTGACACTCTCCTCTAAGCCTGTTCTAAGTGGAATTTAGAGCAGTGAAACAGAACAGAGGCCAATTCACACCATCACACAGAAACAATGTGTTGTGTTTTGTTGTATATCGGAATGAAATGCAGACCGTTTTCAGAGAGAAATTAGTTTCTCTGTTCTGTAACATTTAATGTGCAGGGTTTTGTTTCAGCCCTGCTCTTTCTGAAGATGTCATAAAACAACGACAGGCTGTCACAGGTGATGTCTAATACCTGTGATGTTAACCACAAAGACAGACATGGTGTCCTCTCCTCTCATTGTGTCTGGGGCTTAACAGGGTTCCAGTGATGGAGAGAGAGAGCACCTTCAGAGCTTACAGAGACCCAGAGGTGTGAGTGTAAACCAGGCCTCCACTCAACACTGTCAGGGTAACACCGTTAATTGCACTCCACTCGCTTTTAATTAAATAACATAAGCCTATTACAAGTAGAAATGAGATTAATTTTGCATCTCATTCTGAAAACTGTATAATGAGGATGGGTGTGATATCTGGGTCTCCCATTACCATCCCTCCCCCCTGTGTGTGTGTGTGTGTGTGTGTGTGTGTGTGTGTGTGTGTGTGTGTGTGTGTGTGTGTGTGTGTGTGTGTGTGCGTGTGTGTGTGTGTGTGTGTGCGTGTGTGTGTGTGTGTGTGTGTGTGTGTGTGTGTGTGTGCGTGTGTGTGTGTGTGTGTGTGTGTGTGTGTGTGTGTGTGTGTGTGTGTGTGTGTGTGTGTGTGTGTGTGTGTGTGCGTGCGTGCGCGTGTGTGTGTGTGTCAGAGATAGAGACAGATGGGGGCACCTTGGGGGTACTATTCCCTTCTGAGAGACAGGTGTCAAGGAGAGGGGAAGAGAGAAAGCGAAACAGAGCGAGCGAGAGTGCAGAACAGAGAGGGAAGGAGAGAGGGGAATAGAGAGAGAGGAGAGAATAGAAACAGAATGATGAGGGAGCAAGAGATGGAAGGAGAGAGAGAAAGTGAGAGAGGAGGTGATGAGGGAGACAGAGAGAATGATTAGAGGGCCATGCTAGTCTCTGCAGAGCTCTACTCACCCTTCTCTACCACTACACGCTACACACTACACATTACACGCTACACACTACACACTACACACTACACACTACACGCTACACGCTACACACTACACACTACACGCTACACACTACACACTACACGCTACACGCTACACACTACACACTACACACTACACGCTACACACTACACACTACACACTACACACTACACGCTACACACTACACGCTACACACTACACACTACACACTACACGCTACACGCTACACGCTACACACTACACACTACACGCTATACACTACACACTACACGCTACACGCTACACGCTACACACTACACACTACACGCTACACACTACACACTACACGCTACACGCTACATGCTACACGCTACACACTACACACTACACGCTACACACTACACACTACACGCTATACACTACACACTACACGCTACACACTACACGCTATACACTACACACTACACGCTACACGCTACACGCTACACGCTACACGCTACACACTACACATTACACTCTACACGCTACACGCTACAAACTACACACTACAAACTACACATTACACGCTACACACTACACGCTACACGCTACACGCTACACGCGTGACGGGTTGAAACACCACACACCTCCATTGTGAAAGCAACAAAGGATCATGAGCCAGGGGACTAGAGGACAACATCCCTGCTTCACTAATCACTGTCATTACAAATCAAATCAAATGTATTTGTCACATACACATGGTTAGCAGATGTTAATGAGAGTGTAGCGAAATGCTTGTGCTTCTAGTTCCGACAATGCAGTGATAACCAACAAGTAATCTAACTAACAATTCCAAAACTACTGTCTTATACACAGTGTAAGGGGATAAGGAACATGTACATAAGGATATATGAATGAGTGATGGTACAGAGCAGCATACAGTAGATGGTATCGAGTACAGTATATACATATGAGATGAGTGTGTAGACAAAGTAACAAAGTGGCATAGTTAAAGTGGCTAGTGATACATGTGTTACATAAGGATGCAGTCGATGATGTAGAGTACAGTATATACATATGCATATGAGATGAATAATGTAGGGTAAGTAACATTATATAAGGTAGCATTGTTTAAAGTGGCTAGTGATATATTTACATAATTTCCCATCAATTCCCATTATTAAAATGACTGGAGTTGGGTCAGTGTCAATGCAATGACAGTGTGTTGGCAGCAGCCACTCAATGTTAGTGGTGGCTGTTTAACAGTCTGATGGCCTTGAGATAGAAGCTGTTTTTCAGTCTCTCGGTCCCAGCTTTGATGCACCTGTACTGACCTCGCCTTCTGGATGATAGCGGGGTGAACAGGCAGTGGTTCGGGTGGTTGATGTCCTTGATGATCTTTATGGCCTTCCTGTAACAACGGGTGGTGTAGGTGTCCTGGAGGGCAGGTAGTTTGCCCCCGGTGATGCGTTGTGCAGTCCTCACTACCCTCTGGAGAGCCTTACGGTTGAGGGTGGAGCAGTTGCCGTACCAGGCGGTGATACAGCCCGCCAGGATGCTCTCGATTGTGCATCTGTAGAAGTTTGTGAGTGCTTTTGGTGACAAGCCGAATTTCTTCAGCCTCCTGAGGTTGAATAGGCGCTGCTGCGCCTTCTTCACGACGCTGTCAGTGTGAGTGGACCAATTCAGTTTGTCTGTGATGTGTATGCCGAGGAACTTAAAACTAGCTACCCTCTCCACTACTGTTCCATCGATGTGGATAGGGGGGTGTTCCCTCTGCTGTTTCCTGAAGTCCACAATCATCTCCTTAGTTTTGTTGACGTTGAGTGTGAGGTTATTTTCCTGACACCACACTCCGAGGGCCCTCACCTCCTCCCTGTAGGCCGTCTCGTTGTTGTTGGTAATCAAGCCTACCACTGTTGTGTCGTCCGCAAACTTGATGATTGAGTTGGAGGCGTGCGTGGCCACGCAGTCGTGGGTGAACAGGGAGTACAGGAGAGGGCTCAGAACGCACCCTTGTGGGGCCCCCGTGTTGAGGATCAGCGGGGAGGAGATGTTGTTGCCTACCCTCACCACAGAGAGCAATACCACTCTGCTGTCTAAAGTCTCTCCCCTGTCTGTGTTGCTGTTTTGTGTTTCGTTACCTACCAAGGTTCTAAGTCATTAGATTACTGGTACTCCAGATGGGTTACATCCCTCTGTCTATTGCGTAACTGAATGGACCAGTATAGCCAGTACAATGTGACTGGAGAGTTTCAACTGTCACATAGTCGGGAAGGAATCCTGGCCAAAACTAAAGTAAATACTGAACCCAGGACTCACCCTTGCTGGATTGTAATCTCCTGGTTATCATTCCAGCTAGCATCTCTGTCAACATAGCAGATGGGTGTGTTTATGTCCGGCTCTTCTTGTCACCCCCTGTTCGTGCGTGTGAGAGAGAGAGAGAGAGAGAGAGAGAGAGAGAGAGAGAGAGAGAGAGAGAGAGAGAGAGAGAGAGAGAGAGAGAGAGAGAGAGAGAGAGAGAGAGAGAGAGATCTGTCAGTCAGAGGAGAGCTAGCAAGTGGCAGTGTGGCCAGAGTTCAGAGGGGCTGTCTGGTCTGTCTCTGTAGGCTTTATACTGACAGCACAGAAAAGTGACAAAGAGAGGAGGAGGGTAAAAAAGAGAGAAAGAGAGAGGGAGGGACAGAGGGAGCAAGAGACAGAGAGGGAGAGAGGGAAAGAGAGGGAGGGACAGAGGGAGTGAGAGACAGAGAGGGAGAGAGAGGGAGGGACAGAGGGAGCGAGAGACAGAGAGGGAGAGAGGGAGAGAGAGGGAGAGAGGGAGGGACAGAGGGAGCGAAAGACAGAGAGGGAGAGAGAGAGAGGGAGAGAGGGAGGGACAGAGGGAGCGAGAGACAGAGAGGGAGAGAGGGAGAGAGAGGGAGGGACAGAGGGAGCTAGAGACAGAGGGAGAGAGGGAGAGAGAGGGAGGGACAGAGGGAGCGAGAGACAGAGAGGGAGAGAGGAAGAGAGAGGGAGGGACAGAGGGAGCGAGAGACAGAGAGGGAGAGAGGGAGAGAGAGGGAGAGAGGGAGGGACAGAGGGAGCGAGAGACAGAGAGGGAGAGAGGGAGAGAGAGGGAGAGAGGGAGGGACAGAGGGAGCGAGAGACAGAGAGGGAGAGAGGGAGAGAGAGGGAGAGAGAGACATTGCAGGAGAAAGAGAAAGAAAGAGGGGAAGAGAAGAAGAGAGAGAGAAAGCGAAGGAGAGAGAGAATATTCCTGTCAACACTGCCAACACAGACCCAGGACTGACAGCACTTGTAGCTGTATTTAAATATAAACATCTCTATTTGCAATGTGACAATGTCCATCAGAGGGTAGCAATAATATGCTGTTTGCAATCTGTACACATGAGTAGACAATGCATGTGATGTAATCGCAATGTGTTGTATTCGAAACTTGTTTTGAAGCAGGTACCATGCCCAGTATGTAAAATGACACTGTTTGTTTTGGCAACTTCTCTGCATTTTTGCGGTGTCAAAATGTCACCCATGTGTATCTCCAAGCAGTTACCCCAACTGGACATATGGGGGCAGAGGAAGCCAAAAGAGGGGAAGTTAGGGCCAGAGAAGGCCAGCAGAGTGGCAGAGGAGAAGCATAAGGGACGAAACGGGAGCTGAGGGGCCATAGACAGGAGCTGAATCACAATGACCTCTCCAATGACTGCAGGATATTATAGATGCTGAATATAGAAAACTCATCTAAATTTCCATCACTCTGTGATATAATACAACATCTAGACAAGTGTTTGATGTACTGTATTGATACAGCAAGGGCTTATCTCACATAAAGCCTTTAGAAAACATTGAAAGAGAAAGTATAATGGGGACTGTGGCCACAGAAAACAGCTCTCAAACTTCCTTGTTAAAGTCTGTAAAAGTCACAAAGTGTTGAATCATGATAAGAGCTCAGCATAAGGAGAATTGCATAACTCTTCATTAATAAACTCAAACACAATCCCATGCATAACGTTCTGATTGGCTGACCTGTGTCCGCGGTCGAGACATATTGTTAGGTGTCTGAACGCGTATGTGTGTTTGTTTGTGTGTGTTTAGGGTGTTTTTGTGTCTTGTCTTGGAGTCTGTCTCTCTGAGCTGTGAACAGGGCGATGTGCGCTGTGTTTTTGTGTCTTGTCTTGGAGTCTGTCTCTCTGAGCTGTGAACAGGGCGATGTGAGCTGTGTTTTTGTGTCTTGTCTTGGAGTCTGTCTCTCTGAGCTGTGAACAGGGCGATGTGAGCTGTGTTTTTGTGTCTTATCCTGGAGTCTGTCTCTCTGAGCTGTGAACAGGGCGATGTGCGCTGTGTTTTTGTGTCTTGTATTGGAGTCTGTCTCTCTGAGCTGTGAACAGGGCGATGTGCGCTGTGTTTTTGTCTCTTGTCTTGGAGTCTGTCTCTCTGAGCTGTGAACAGGGCGATGTGCGCTGTGTTTTTGTGTCTTGTCTTGGAGTCTGTCTCTCTGAGCTGTGAACAGGGCGATGTGAGCTGTGTTTTTGTGTCTTGTCCTGGAGTCTGTCTCTCTGAGCTGTGAACAGGGCGAAGTGCGCTGTGTTTTTGTGTCTTGTCTTGGAGTCTGTCTCTCTGAGCTGTGAACAGGGGCGATGTGAGCTGTGTTTTTGTGTCTTATCCTGGAGTCTGTCTCTTTGAGCTGTGAACAGGGCGATGTGAGCTGTGTTTTTGTGTCTTGTCTTGGAGTCTGTCTCTCTGAGCTGTGAACAGGGCGATGTGAGCTGTGTTATTGTGTCATGTCTTGGAGTCTGTCTCTCTGAGCTGTGAACAGGGCGATGTGAGCTGTGTTTTTGTGTCTTGTCTTGGAGTCTGTCTCTCTGAGCTGTGAACAGGGCGATGTGAGCTGTGTTTTTGTGTCTTGTCTTGGAGTCTGTCTCTCTGAACTGTGAACAGGGCGATGTGAGCTGTGTTGTTGTGTCTTGTCTTGGAGTCTGTCTCTCTGAGCTGTGAACAGGGCGATGTGAGCTGTGTTTTTGTGTCTTGTCTTGGAGTCTGTCTCTCTGAACTGTGAACAGGGCGATGTGAGCTGTGTTTTTGTGTCTTGTCTTGGAGTCTGTCTCTCTGAGCTGTGAACAGGGCGATGTGAGCTGTGTTTTTGTGTCTTGTCTTGGAGTCTGTCTCTCTGAACTGTGAACAGGGCGATGTGAGCTGTGTTTTTGTGTCTTGTCTTGGAGTCTGTCTCTCTGAGCTGTGAACAGGGCGATGTGCGCTGTGTTTTTGTACATGTTCATTAAGCCTCCATCCGTTGAGGAATCAAAGGCGAGAGGATTAGAGACGTCTGCAGTCCGACCGAGAGAGGAGAATGAGAGGAGGGGAGGAAGAGAGAAGGGGAGAGAGAGCGAAGGGGAGAGAGAGAGGAGGGAAGGAAGATAGAAGGGGAGAGAGAGAGTAGGGGAGGAAGAGAGAAGGGGAGAGAGAGAGAAGGGGAGAGAGAGAGGAGGGGAGGAAGAGAGAAGGGGAGAGAGAGAGAAGGGGGAGAGAGAGAGGAGGGGAGGAAGAGAGAAGGGGAGAGAGAGAGAAGGGGAGAGATAGAGGAGGGGAGGAAGAGAGAGGGGGAGAGAGAGAGGAGGGGAGGAAGAGAGAAGGGGAGAGAGAGAGAAGGGGAGAGATAGAGGAGGGTAGGAAGAGAGAAGGGGAGAGAGAGAGGAGGGGAGGAAGAGAGAAGGGGAGAGAGAGGAGGGGAGGAAGAGAGAAGGCCTGCTCGCCTCCCTACCACTGAGGAAGTACAGTTCCCGCTCAGCCCAGTCAAAACTGTTCGCTGCTCTGGCCCCCCAATGGTGGAACAAACTCCCTCACGACGCCAGGACAGCGG
>NC_060181.1:76146397-76283897 GCF_021184085.1 Oncorhynchus gorbuscha
TAACCCATTTTTCCCAGTATAATACCATTTTTCTATTTTCTTTTGCAATACATCCCTCTATTTTACTGTGATATCTTACGAGGGTCCTGAACCTCCATATTTCTAACACGTCTACCGATATATACAGTGGGGCAAAAAAGTATTTAGTCAGCCACCAATTGTGCAAGTTCTCCCACTTAAAAAGATGAGAGAGGCCTGTAATTTTCATCATAGGTACAGTTCAACTATGACAGACAAAATGAGAAGAAAAAAATCCAGAAAATCACATTGTAGGATTTTTAATGAATTTATTTGCAGATTATGGTGGAAAATAAGTATTTGGCCAATAACAAAAGTTTATCTCAATACTTTGTTATATACCCTTTGTTGGCAATGCCAGAGGTCAAACGTTTTCTGTAAGTCTTCACAAGGTTTTCACACACTGTTGCTGGTATTTTGGTCCATTCCTCCATGCAGATTTCCTCTAGAGTAGTGATGTTTTGGGGCTGTTGCTAGGCAACACGGACTTTCAACTCCCTCCAAAGATTTTCTATGGGGTTGAGATCTGTAGACTGGCTAGGCCACTCCAGGACCTTCTCCTTCGTTGCCCGGGCGGTGTGTTTGGGATCATTGTTATGCTGAAAGACCCAGCCACGTTTCATCTTCAATGCCCTTGCTGATGGAAGGAGGTTTTCACTCAAAATCTCACGATACATGGCCCCTTCATTTTTTCCTTTACACGGATCAGTCGTCCTGGTCCCTTTGCAGAAAAACAGCAGCAAAGCATGATGTTTCCACCCCCATGCTTCACAGTAGGTATGGTGTTCTTTATTTACAGAAGTATTCAGACCCTTTGCTATTAGACTCGAATTGAGCTCAGGTCTATCCTGTTTCCATTGATCATCCTTGAGATGTTTCTACAACTTGATTGGAGTCCACCTGTGCTAACTTCAATTGATTGGATGTGATTTGAAAAGGCAAACACATGTCTAAGGTTCCGAGGGTGACAGTGCATGACAGAGCAAAAACTAAGACAGGATTGTGACAGGACTGTGACGAGACAGGATTGTGTCGAGGTACAGATCTGGGGAAGGGTACCAAAAAATGTCTGCAGCATTGAAGGTCCCCAAGAGCAAAGTGGTCTCCATCATTCTTAAATGGAAGATGTTTGTAACCACCAAGACTCTTCCTAGAGCTGGCCGCCAAGCCAAACTGAGCAATTGGGGGAGAAAGGCCTTGGTCAGGGAGGTGACCAAGAACCTGATGGTCAATCTGACAGAGCTCCAGAGCTCCTCTGTGGAGATGGGATAACCTTCCAGAAGGACAACCATCTCTGCAGCACTCCACCAATCAGGCCTTTATGGTAGAGTGGCCAGCTGGAAGCCTCTCCTCAATAAAAGGCACATGACAGCCTGCTTGGAGTTTGCCAAAGGTCATCTAGATTCTCTGGTCTGATGAAACCAACACTGAACTCTTTGTCCTGAACGCCAAGCGTCACATCTGGAGGAAACCAGGCACCATCCCTACGGTGAAACATGGTGGTGGCAGAATCATGCTGTGTGGATATTTTTCAGTGGACTGGGAGACTAGTCAGGATTGAGGGAAAGATGAATGGAGCAAAGTACTGAGAAATCCTTGATGAAAACCTCCTCCAGAGCACTCAGGACCTCAGACTGAGGTGACAGGACAACTACCCTAGCACACAGCCAAGACAACACAGGAGTGGCTTCGGGACAAGTCTCTGAATGTCCATGAGTGGCCAGGTCCCATATGTCCCACAAAGCCCGGATTTGAACCCGACGAACATCTCTGGAGAGACCTGAAAACAGTGTTTCAACGATGCTCTCCGCCATATCTAACAGAGTTTGAGAGGATCTGCAGAGAAGAATGGGAGAAACTCCCCAAATACAGGTGTGCCAATCTCGTAGGGTCATACCCAAGAAGTCTCAAGACTGTAACCGCTGCCAAAATTGCTTCAACAAAATACTGAGTAAAGGGTCGGAATATTTATGTAAATGTGTTATTTCATTTTTTATATAAATCAGCAAAAGTGTTTGACATTTAAAAAAAAAAACAATTTAATATATTTTAGAATAAGGCCATAACGTAACAAAATGTGGAAAAAGTCAAAGGGGTCTGAATACTTTCCGAATGCACTGTAAACATAGGATGGGACCCTCTTGGAGTTTGCTAGAAAACCAGTTTGGATTTAAATCCAATTTTGGAATAATAGATTATTTAAGTAAGAGGTTTAATGCCTTAATATTTAATCGTTTTTACCTTCCAAATTCATGTTTGTTATATAAATATGCTGATTTAACTTTATCTTGTTTGCCATTCCAAATAAAGTGAAATATTATTTTCTCTAGTGATTTTAAAAAGGATTCTCCTGGAGTTGGTAGAGCCGTGAATAGATATTTGAACTGCGGTATAACTAGAGAATTAATCAGGGTAATCTTCCCATAAATGGACAGGTGTTTCCCTCTCCACGGTTTCAAGATTCTATCTATTCTGCTAAATTGTCTGTCAAAGTTAATAGTTGCAAGATCGCTGGGATATGTACACCAAGCACATCGACCTCACCATCCACCCATTTAATCCGGAGACTACATGGCAATTTAAAGTTTGTATATTTTATTAACCCAATCCATAATATCACAGTTGTCACAGTTGGTTTTAGTCCAGAGAAACTGGAGAAATGATTCAAGTCCTCAATGAGGCCCTTCAAGTTTGAAGATTAAGGACTGAAGAGAAAATGTGAATAATCTGCGTACATTGATATTATTGTCTCTAATCCATATATGTTTGCCCATTAAAGTTATCATTGGATTTTTAAAGCTAACGGTTCAATGTCCATAATTAATAGGTATGGTGACCAGAAGGCAGCCTCTTGACAACTTAAAGTTCTCAGGAAGTAACTATTATTTCTTATTTTACATAAAGGATTGTTGTACGTGACTTTTACCACCTTATGAGAGATTCTCCAAAGTAAAAAAAAAACATCCCGGCACCTATAAATAGATTCTAGACATACTTTATCATAGGATTTCTCAAACTCTGGTGTCCCTGCATTCTCATAGTTTTCCATTATTTCTAGTAATTGTCTAATGTCTCCAATATGCCTTCCTTTTAAGAATCCCGTCTGATTGCGATAAATCATGTCAGGTAGGACATTGTTTACATTTTGCATCGCAACATTGAAGGGTGAGGGTCATCCTATTCTTTTAGACTGGGTATTTGTATTTCCCCCTTGGCGCCTGCTTCAATAGCAGGGATATCAATCCCTCTTTTTGGGTTTCCGACAGTTTGCCATTTTTAGATGAGTAATTAAAACATGATAGTAATGGATCTTTCAGCAGTTCATAAAACGTTTGATGTATCTCTATTGGAATGCCATCGAGACCAGGGCTTTTCCCCGTCTGAAAGGAATCAATTGCCAACCATAGTTTGTCATGTGCAATTAGACCTTCACAAGATTGTTTTTGGGTCACAGATCGTTTAACATGTTTTCTGGGAAGACGGATGTCGCAAAGCTCATCGTCATGTAAGGTTGCAGGATACTTACTGACTGGAGAATAGTTGTTTAAAATATTTTACTTCCTCATTCAAAATATATTTTGGTGAGAAGGATTTCTCCATCGTTTGTAAAACAAAATGTGTGGGTTATTTTTGGTTGCGTTTCTGTATTGAATATTTCGCCATTCTCCATCCTAGTTTTTTAGATGAATAAATACCTCAAACTCCTTTCGTTTTGTGCCTAGATGATTCAGTGCTTGTGGATTGTATTTATCTGCACTATTGATGTGTCATTTTAGATGTTCTATTTCAGTCGTAAGTCTTTTCTCTGTCGACCGTTTTGGTTTTGGGGATGACAATGGAATTGAATGGCCTCTAAATGCACATTTAAAGTGGGTCTGCTGAACCTGTATTGTGCAAGAAAAAGTCTGTTATGAATTATTTGATAAGAAAGTAGTATCAGTCAATTGTAAAGGGACATTTTAATTGTATGTGTCCACATAACTGAGCAGGGTTGGGGAGTAACATATTACATGTAATCCGTTACATGTAACTGTAATCTGTTACGTTACCAGCAACAATATTGTAATCAGATTACAGATACTTTTGAAAAACTAGATGATTACTTTTAACCCTTGTGAAGTCTTAACATTCTGCATTCTCCTTTGTCCTAAGGGTCAAAAATTACCCGCCTTCACTTAAACCCCTTAAATAAAGCAGCTTAATTGAATTTTAAACCCCAAATCTATTTTGCATGAAGAAACAACCTGTTATTCATCACAAACTGTGTGAATATCTGGATTTTCCCTCTTCACGATGCAGAAAGACTTGTTTTAATCAGTAGACACCACTCATTTTTATTACAACACACATGTCATAATTGTTTTCCTAAAGGGGTGTACTCACTTTTGTTGCCAGCGGTTTAGACAGTGTGTTGAATGTGTGTTGAGTTATTCTGAGGGGACAGCAAATTTACACTGTTATACATGCTGTACACTCACTACTTTACATTGTAGCAAAGTGTAATTTCTTCAGTGTTGTCACATGAAAAGATATACTCAAATATTTACAAAAATGTGAGGGGTGTACTCACTTTTGTGATATACTGTACGTACAGTCCCTGTGGGGACGACGTCCTCGATGCACTTATTGATAAAGCCAGTGACTGATGTGGTGTATTCCTCAATGTCATCGGAAGAATCCCGGAACATGTTCCAGTCTGTGATAGCAAAACAGTCCTGTAGTTTAGCATCTGCTTCATCTGACCACTTTTTTATAGACCGAGTCACTGGGGCTTCCTGCTTTAATTGTTGCTTGTAGGCAGGAATCAGGAGGATCGAGTTGTGGTCGGATTTACCAAATGGAGGACGAGGGAGAGCTTTGTACACGTCTCTGTGTGTGGAGTACAGGTGATCTAGAATTTGTTTCCCTTTGGTTGCACATTTAACATGTTAATAGAGATTTGGTAGAACTGATTTAAGTTTCCCTGCATTAAAGTCTCCGGCCACTAGGAGCGCCGCCTCTGGGTGAGTGGTTTCCTGTTTGCTTATTTCCTTATACAGCTGACTGAGTGCGGTCTTAGTGCCAGCAACTATTTGTGGTGGTAAATAAACAGCCACATAAAGTATAGCTGGGCAACTCTCTAGGCAAGTAGTGTGGCCTGCAATTTATCACAATATACTCTACTTCAGGCGAGCAAAATCTGGAGACTTCCTTAGATTTCAAGCACCTGCTGTTGTTTACAAATATGCACAGACCGCCCCCCTCGTCTGAACGGAGTGTGCTGTTCTATCCTGCCGGTGCAGCGTGTATCCCGCTAGCTGAATATCCATGTCGTCATTCAGCCAAGATTCTGTGAAACATAGGATATTACAGTTTTTGATGTCCCGTTGGTAGGATATTCGTGATCGTACCTCGTCTAATTTATTGTCCAATGATTGCACATTGGCGAGAAATATTGATGGTAACGGCAGCTTTCCTACTCGCCTTCACCGGGTGCTGACCAGACATCTGTCTCTTTGTCCTCTGTACCTGCGTCGCTTTCTCTCGCGATTAACTGGGATGACGGCCCTGCCTGGTGTTTGGAGAATGTCTTGTGAGTCTTGCTTGTTGTTGAAAAAGTATTTGTGTAATCCGAGGTGAGTGATCTCTGTCCTGATATCCAGAAGCTCTTAGTCTAATCCGAGGTGAGTGATCTCTGTCCTGATATCTAGAAGCTCTTAGTCTAATCCGCGGTGAGTGATCTCTGTCCTGATATCCAGAAGCTCTTAGTCTAATCCGAGGTGAGTGATCTCTGTCCTGATATCTAGAAGCTCTTAGTCTAATCCGAGGTGAGTGATCTCTGTCCTGATATCCAGAAGCTCTTTGTCTAATCCGAGGTGAGTGATCTCTGTCCTGATATCTAGAAGCTCTTTGTCTAATCCGAGGTGAGTGATCTCTGTCCTGATACCTAGAAGCTATTTGTCTAATCCGAGGTGAGTGATCTCTGTCCTGATATCCAGAAGCTCTTTGTCTAATCCGAGGTGAGTGATCTCTGTCTTGATATCTAGAAGCTCTTTGTCTAATCTGAGGTGAGTGATCGCTGTCCTGATATCCAGAAGCTCTTAGTCTAATCCGAGGTGAGTGATTGCTGTCCTGATATCCAGAAGCTCTTAGTCTAATCCGATGTGAGTGATCTCTGTCCTGATATCCAGAAGCTCTTAGTCTAATCCGAGGTGAGTGATCTGTCTGTTATCCACATAGCTGTACCATGATAGATGTATGTCTGTTATCCATGTAGCTGTACCATGATAGATGTATGTCTGTTATCCACGTAGCTGTACCATGATAGATATATGTCTGTTATCCATGTAGATTTACCATGATAGATGTATGTCTGTTATCCACGTAGCTGCACCATGATAGATGTATGTCTGTTATTCATGTAGATTTACCATGATAGATGTATGTCTGTTATCCACGTAGCTGCACCATGATAGATGTATGTCTGTTATCCACGTAGCTGTACCATGATAGATGTATGTATGTTATCCACATAGCTGTACCATGATAGATGTATGTCTGTTATCCACGTAGCTGTACCATGATAGATGTGTCTGTTGTCCACGTAGCTGTACCATGATAGTTGTATGTCTGTTATACCACGTAGCTGTACCATGATAGATGCCTGTCTGTTATCCACATAGCTGTACCATGATAGATGTATGTCTGTTATTCACGTAGCTGTACCATGATAGATGTATGTCTGTTATCCACGTAGCTGTACCATGATAGATGTATGTCTGTTATCCACGTAGCTGTACCATGATAGATGTATGTATGTTATCCACATAGCTGTACCATGATAGATGTATGTCTGTTATCCACGTAGCTGTACCATGATAGATGTGTCTGTTGTCCACGTAGCTGTACCATGATAGTTGTATGTCTGTTATACCACGTAGCTGTACCATGATAGATGCCTGTCTGTTATCCACATAGCTGTACCATGATAGATGTATGTCTGTTATTCACGTAGCTGTACCATGATAGATGTATGTCTGTTATCCACGTAGCTGTACCATGATAGATGTATGTCTGTTATCCACGTAGCTGCACCATGATAGATGTCTGTCTGTTATCCACGTAGCTGTACCATGATAGATGTATGTCTGTTATCCACGTAGCTGTACCATGATAGATGTATGTCTGTTATCCACGTAGCTGTACCATGATAGATGTATGTCTGTTATCCACGTAGCTGTACCATGATAGATGTATGTCTGTTATCCACGTAGCTGTACCATGATAGATGTATGGCTGTTATCCACGTAGCTGTACCATGATAGATGTATGTCTGTTATACCACGTAGCTGTACCATGATAGATGCCTGTCTGTTATCCACGTAGCTGTACCATGATAGATGTATGTCTGTTATCCACATAGCTGTACCATGATAGATGTATGTCTGTTATCCACGTAGCTGTACCATGATAGATGTCTGTCTGTTATCCACGTAGCTGTACCATGATAGATGTATGTCTGTTATCCACGTAGCTGTACCAAATCAAATCAAATCAAATTTATTTATATAGCCCTGCGTACATCAGCTGATATCTCAAAGTGCTGTACAGAAACCCAGCCTAAAATCCCAAACAGCAAGCAATGCAGGTGTAGAAGCACGGTGGCTAGGAAAAACTCCCTAGAAAGGCCAAAACCTAGGAAGAAACCTGGAGAGGAACCAGGCTATGTGGGGTGGCCAGTCCTCTTCTGGCTGTGCCGGGTGGAGATTATAACAGAACATGGCCAAGATGTTCAAATGTTCATAAATGACCAGCATGGTCAAATAATAATAAGTCAGAACAGTTGAAACTGGAGCAGCAGCACGGCCAGGTGGACTGGGGACAGCAAGGAGTCATCATGTCAGGTAGTCCTGGGGCATGGTCCTAGGGTTCAGGTCCTCCGAGAGAGAGAAAGAAAGAGAGAAGGAGAGAATTAGAGAACGCACACTTAGATTCACACAGGACACCGAATAGGACAGGAGAAGTACTCCAGATATAACAAACTGCCCCTTGCCCCCCGACACATAAACTACTGCAGCATAAATACTGGAGGCTGAGACAGGAGGGGTCAGGAGACACTGTGGCCCCATCCGAGAACACCCCCGGACAGGGCCAAACTGGAAGGATATAACCCCACCCACTTTGCCAAAGCACAGTCCCCACACCACTAGAGATGTATGTCTGTTATCCACGTAGCTGTACCATGATAGATGTATGTCTGTTATCCACGTAGCTGTACCATGATAGATGTCTGTCTCTTATCCACGTAGCTGTACCATGATAGATGCCTGTCTGTTATCCACGTAGCTGTACCATGATAGATGTATGTCTGTTATCCACGTAGCTGTACCATGATAGATGTATGTCTGTTATCCACGTAGCTGTTACATGATAGATGTCTGTCTGTTATCCACGTAGCTGTACCATGATAGATGTATGTCTGTTATCCACGTAGCTGTTCCATGATAGATGTATGTCTGTTATCCACGTAGCTGTACCATGATAGATGTATGTCTGTTATCCAGATAGATGTATGTCTGTTATCCACGTAGCTGTTACATGATAGATGTCTGTCTGTTATCCACGTAGCTGTACCATGATAGATGTATGTCTGTTATCCACGTAGCTGTACCATGATAGATGTATGTCTGTTATCCAGATAGATGTATGTCTGTTATCCACGTAGCTGTTACATGATAGATGTCTGTCTGTTATCCACGTAGCTGTACCATGATAGATGTATGTCTGTTATCCACGTAGCTGTACCATGATAGATGTATGTCTGTTATCCACGTAGCTGTTACATGATAGATGTATGTCTGTTATCCACGTAGCTGTTACATGATAGATGTATGTCTGTTATCCACGTAGCTGTACCATGATAGATGTATGTCTGTTATCCACGTAGCTGTACCATGATAGATGTATGTCTGTTATCCACGTAGCTGTTACATGATAGATGTCTGTCTGTTATCCACGTAGCTGTACCATGATAGATGTATGTCTGTTATCCACGTAGCTGTACCATGATAGATGTATGTCTGTTATCCAGATAGATGTATGTCTGTTATCCACGTAGCTGTTACATGATAGATGTCTGTCTGTTATCCACGTAGCTGTACCATGATAGATGTATGTCTGTTATCCACGTAGCTGTTCCATGATAGATGTATGTCTGTTATCCACGTAGCTGTACCATGATAGATGTATGTCTGTTATCCACGTAGCTGTACCATGATAGATGTATGTCTGTTATCCAGATAGATGTATGTCTGTTATCCACATAGCTGTACCATGATAGATGCCCTCCTAAACATACTGTAGCTCCAACTAGCTCCACCACACACACACACACCTTCTATGTCCTCTATCTATCTCTCTGCTGCATCTATCTATATACAGTGGCAAGAAAAAGTATGTGAACCCTTTGGATATACCTGGATTTCTGCATAAATTGGTCATAAAATTTGATCTGATCTTCTGGTCACAACAATAGACAAAAGCAGTCTGCTAAACTAATAACACACAAACAATTATACGTTTTAATTTCTTTATTGAACAGACCGTGTAAACATTCACAGTGCAGAGCGGAAAAGGTATGTGAACCCTTGGATTTAATGTTAAATGTATTGATTTATTTCACCTTTATTTAACCAGGTAGGCAAGTTGAGAACAAGTTCTCATTTACAATTGCGACCTGGCCAAGATAAAGCATAGCAGTTCGACACATACAACGACACAGAGTTACACATGGAGTAAAACAAACATACAGTCAATAATACAGTATAAACAAGTCTATATACGATGTGAGAAAATGAGGTGAGATAAGGGAGGTAAAGGCAAAAAAAGGCCATGGTGGCAAAGTAAATACAATATAGCAAGTAAAACACTAACTGGTTATAATAACTGGTTGACCCTCCTTTGGCAGCAATAACCTCAACTAAACATTTTCTGTAGTTGCAGATCAGACCTGCACAATGGTCAGAAGGAATTTTGGACCATTCCTCTTTACAGAACTGTTTCAGTTCAGCAATATTCTTGGGATGTCTGGTATAAACTGCTTTCTTGAGGTCATGCCACAGCATCTCAATCGTGTCGAGGTCAGGACTCTGACTGGGCCACTCCAGAACACAAATTTCTTCTGCTGAAGCCATTCTGTTGTTGATTTACTTCTGTGTTTTAGGTCGTTGTCCTGTTTCAGCACCCAAATTCTGTTGAGCTTCAATTGGCGGACAGATAGCCTAACATTCTCCCGCAAAATGTCTTGTTATTCCGTTTACGATAGCAAGCTGTCCAGGCCCTGAGGCAGCAAAGCAGCCCCAAACCATGATGCTCCCTCCACCATACTTTACAGTTGGGATGAGGTTTTGATGTTGGTGTGCTGTTTCTTTTTTCTCCACACATAGTGTTGTGTGTTCCTTCCAAACAACTCAAATGTAGTTTAATCTGTCCACAGAATATTTTGCCAGTAGTGCTGTGGAACATCCAGGTGCTCTTTTACAATCTTCAGACGTGAAGCAAGGTTTTTTTTTGGACAGCAGTGTCCTCCCATGAACATTATTATTGTTTAGTGTTTTATGTATCATAGACTCGTCAACAGAGATGTTAGCATGTTCCAGAGATTTCTGTAAGTCTTTAGCTGACACTCTAGGTTTTTTCTTAAAACCTTATTGAGCATTCTCAAAAAGTATTATTCACCTCAAACCTGAAATCCACCACAGAAGCTAGCCAGAAGCTAGCCAGTTCACTGGCTAACTTTAGTATTCAGCTAACCACTGTTGGCGCTCATCACCTATCCTTTAGCTAGAAAAGCTATCGCCAGTTTTGTACAAAGCGACTCAGACCAGAGCATACGGATTTCTACCGCAAGCTCTGGACATTTACACCTGGATCATTTACACCTGAATCTTGCAGCTAGCTAGCTGCTATCCGAGTGACTAATTGGCTTACGTTGGTCCCGGAGCAAACATCAATTATTCGGGAGCTAGCCAGCTGAAGAGTTCCATCAGCCACTCCTGGGCTACAATCACCTATCAGGACCCGTTTTACTGCAGACGCGGAGCCCCACCGGGCCTTCACGACTGGACTACCGACGTTATCTGCCCGAGGGAGTTATCCAACTGGCCCCTCCGTCGCAACGTTACCTGAACGCCCATCTACGGTCCGCTAATCGTTAGCTGTCTTATCAGCTGTTATCTGATTAGGTCCATCGGACAATTTTCTTGGCTCACTATAACTATATCTGTTTTGCCAATGGGATTGGTCTCCTCTACCACACGGAACCACACTAATCTACCGACGAAAACACACGAGGTGGCTAAAAACAGACCTCCATCCTCTGCCAGCTTGCTGCCCATGACCCTTCTATCTGTCTGAATCGCTGTGACCTAAACCAACCTCACTACTCACTGGACCCTTATGATCACTTGGCTAAGCATGCCTCTCCTTAATGTCAATATGCCGTTGCCGCCTGCTATAGACCACCCAGTGCCCCCAGCTGTGCTCTGGACAACATATTATCAAACCACCCCAAAGCCGTAAACACGGGCACCCTCATAGATATCATCCTAAACAACTTGCCCTCTAAATACACCTCTGCTGTTTTTAACCAAGATCTCAGCGATCACTGCCTCATTGCCTGCATCCTTAATGGGTCAGCGGTCAAACGACCTCCACTCATCACTGTCAAACGCTCCCTTAAACACTTCAGCGAGCAGGCCTTTCTAATCAATCTGGCCCGGGTATCCTAGAATGATATTGACCTCATCCCGTCAGTAGAGGATGCCTGATTTTTTTATGCCTTCCTCACCATCTTAAATAAGCATGCCCCATTCAAGAAATTTAGAACCAGGAACAGATATAGCCCTTGGTTCTCTCCAGACCTGACTGTCCTTAACCAACACAATAAATCACATGGCCTTCTGTATTAGCATCGAACAGCAGATATGAAACTTTTCAGGGAAGTTAGAAACCAATATACACAGGCAGTTATAAAAGCTAAAGCTAGCTTTTTCAAGCAGAAATTTGCTTCCTGCAACACAAACTCAAAAAAGTTCTGGGACACTGTAAAGTCCATGGAGAATAAGAACACATCCTCCCAGCTGCCCACTGAACTGAGGATAGGAAACTCTGTCGCCACCGATAAATCCACTATAATTGAACATTTCAATAAGCATTTTTCTACGGCTGGCCATGCTTTCCACCTGGCTACCGCTAACCCAGTTAATAGCACTGCACCCCCCACAGCAACTCGCCCAAGCCTTCCCCATTTCTCCTTCTCCCAAATCCAGTCAGCTGATGTTCTGAAAGAGCTGCAAATTCTGGACCCATACAAATAAGCCAGGCTAGACAATCTGGACCCTTTCTGTATATTTTTTTACAACCCCTATTACTAGCCTGTTCAACCTCTCTCTCAACATCTCTTTTGAAATTCCCAAAGATTGGAAATAAGCTGCGGTCATCCCCCTCTTCAAAGGGGGTGACACTCTAGACCCAAACTGCTACAGACCTAAATCTATCCTACCCTGCCTTTCTAAGGTCTTCGAAAGCCAAGTCAACAAACAGATTACCGACCATTTCGAATCCCACCGCTTCTTCTCCGCTATGCAATCTGGTTTCAGAGCTGGTCATGGGTGCACCTCAGCCACGCTCAAGGTCCTAAACGATATCTTAACCGCCATCGATAAGAAACAATACTGTGCAGCCGTATTCATTGACCTGACCAAGGCTTTCGACTCTGTCAATCACCACATCCTCATCGGCAGACTCGATAGCCTTGGTTTCTAAAATGATTGCCTCGCCTGGTTCACCAACTACTTCTCTGATAGAGTTCAGTGTGTCAAATCGGAGGGCCTGTTGTCCAGGCCTCTGGCAGTTTCTATGGGGGTTCCACAGGGTTCAATTCTTGGGCCGACTCTCTTCTCTGTATACATCAATGATGTCGCTCTTGCTGCTGGTGAGTCTCTGATCCACCTCTACGCAGACGACACCATTCTGTATACTTCTGGCCCTTCTTTGGACACTGTGTTAACAACCCTCCAGACGAGCTTCAATGTCATACAACTCTCCTTCCGTGGCAACCAAATGCATGCTCTTCAACCGATCGCTGCATGCACCTGCCCGCCCATCCAGCATCACTACTCTGGACAGTTCTGACTTAGAATATGTGGACAACTACAAATACCTAGGTGTCTGGTTAGACTGTAAACTCTCCTTCGAGACTCACATCAAACATCTCCAATCCAAAGTTAAATTGTAGAATTGGCTTCCTATTTCGCAACAAAGCATTCTTCACTCATGTTGCCAAACATACCCTCATAAAACTGACCATCCTACCGATCCTCGACTTCGGCAATGTCATTTACAAAATAGCCTCCAATACCCTACTCAATAAATTGGATGCAGTCTATCACAGTGCCATCCGTTTTGTCACCAAAGCCCCATATACTACCCACCACTGCGACCTGTACGCTTTCGTTGGCTGGCCCTCGCTTCATACTCATCGCCAAACCCACTGGCTCCAGGTCATCTACAAGACCCTGCTAGGTAAAGTCCCCCCTTATCTCAGCTCGCTGGTCACCATAGAAGCACCCATCTGTAGCACACGCTCCAGCAGGTATATCTCTCTGGTCACCCCCAAAACCAATTCCTCCTTTGGCCGCCTCTCCTTCCAGTTCTCTGCTGCCAATGACTGGAACGAACAACAAAATTCTCTGAAACTGGAAACACTTATCTCCCTCACTAGCTTTAAGCGCCATCTGTCAGAGCAGCTCAAAGATTATTGCACCTGTACATAGCCCATCTATAATTTAGCCCAAACAACTACCTCAACCCCTACTGTATTTATTTATTTATTTTGCTCCTTTGAACCCCATTATTTCTATTTCTACTTTGCACATTCTTCCACTGCAAATCTACCATTCCAGTGTTTTACTTGCTATATTGTATTTACTTCACCACCATGGCCTTTTTTTGCCTTTACCTCCCTTATCTCACCTCACCTTATCTCACCCACATTGTATATAGACTTATTTTTCTATTGTATTATTGACTGTATGTTTGTTTTACTCCATGTGTAACTCTGTGTTGTTGTATGTGTCGAACTGCTTTGCTTTATCTTGGCCAGGTCGCAATTGTAAATGAGAACTTATTCTCATCTTGCCTACCTGGTTAAATAAATAAAGGTGAAATAAATCAAATAAAATACAAATTCTGCGCTGTGCTCTTGCAGTCATCTTTGCAGGACAGCCACTCATAGGGAGAGTAGCTGTAGTGCTAAACTTTCTCGATTTATAGAAAACATTTCTTACCGTGAACTGATGAACATCAAGGCTTTTAGAGATACTTTTGTAACCCTTTCCAGCTTTATGCAAGTTCTTAATCTTAGGTATTCTGTGATTTATTTTGTTCAAGGCATGGTTCACATCAGGCAATGCTTCTTGTGAATAACAAACTCAAATTTTGTAAGTGTTTTTTATGCACAAGGCAGCTTATCCAACATCTCCAATCTCGTCTCATTGATTGGACTCCAGGATAGCTGACTCCTGACTCCAATTAGCATTTGGAGAAGTCATTAGCCTCGGGGTTCACATACTTTTTACAACCTATTAGCTTAAGCACACTATGTTTGTCTATTGTTGTGACTTAGATGAAGATCAGATCAAATTTGATGACCAGTTTATGCAGAAATTCAGGTAATTCCAAAGGGTTCACATACTTTTTCTTGCCAATGTATATATAAACAAATGATTTAAAAACAGACTTGAATAGCGTAGCATAACCTATTTGTTGTTTCTGTCTTTATTAGTATAATATTACTTTATCTTACTTCCACATTTTCAAAGACAATTCCAGACATGGATAGTGTTGGGTATTTCATTATTTGTTCCTTCAAATGGGAACTTTCAAAGTACCTCACTGAGAGACGGGGCTTAACAGGGTCCAATGTTACACTGCAGTAACTTCAGATAGAAATATATTGTAATATATTGTATACTTGGAATAGGGAACTGGAGTTCACTCTAGAATCATGTTTCTATGTGAAAATTCAGTTACGGTGCCCATGGCCCTCTCCAGTGACAGGCCAAATCCAAACAATGGAAGCTCTCCTATGACGCGCCACGGATCCCATCTGGCACGGGAATGGTGGAGAGAGAGAGAGAGCAAGGGAGGGAGAGAAAGAGCTAAAGAGAGAGAGAGAGAGAGAGAGAGAGAGAGAGAGAGAGAGAGAGAGAGAGAGAGAGAGAGAGAGAGAGAGAGAGAGAGAGAGAAAGCAAGTGACCCCTATTAAAGTAAGATTTGATGAGTACAGTGGAGAAGAAGCTAATAAATCTTTACAATAACTGTGTGCTAAGAAGAGTCTATAAAATACATTATTCTGAGATTTACTGGGGCAGTCATACATGAAGGTAGTCCTGTACATGTGGGTGTAGGCCCATTGACTCACTAATGTAGCAGTTCCACTGTGCACTGAACAGAGTTACAGTATGTAGTTCTGTGTACTACTACATTTACTCACTTATATTTATCCTAATACACACACACACACACACACACACACACACACACACACACACACACACACACACACACACACACACACACACACACACACACACACACACACACACACACACACACACACACACACACACACACACACACACACACACACACACACACACACACACACACACACACACACACACACACACACACATATACTCTCATGCCAATCACTAGAATAGAACCCAGACCAGTGTAGGAGTTTCTAAATGACATCCAGGACCTAGGCTCATCTGCTAATGCAAATCAAATGTGTTCACAATGAGCTGTGGAGCTGAATCTGGCTGGCGTGAGCAGTTTGGTCTGGCCAGATTCAGGAGGGGTTGTTTGAAGGTAGAGGGAGGATTAGAACACTTCAAAGCAGCAGTGATTTTAAGCTTTGTGTGGTTATGTGACTGTGTGTGAGTGCTTGAGTGTGTGTATGATTCTAAGCGGTTTGGAGTAAAATCCTCTTTGTGGTAAACGGACGGACGGCGCTCCAAAACAAGCAGAGCTCAGGACTCAATGACTCACCATGCACACAGAGCATGCATACAGATGAGCTCACACACACACACGCACAAGCACGCGCACACACACACACACACACACACACACACACACACACACACACACACACACACACACACACACACACACACACACACACACACACACACACACACACACACACACACACACACACACACACACACACACACACACACACACACACACACACACACACACACTTAAATGCGTATTAGTTTGTAAGTAAACAAACAAATACACTCTCTCACACACACCAATACACATAGTGTACACATCGCCAACCTGTTCCCAGAGCTGATCTCTTGGATGTCAGTAGGCAGTGGTTAATACCACAGTGTATCAGCAAAGGGACAGGCTGGGGTGATGGAGCGGCCATGGTCGGCCTCTACCGGACAGTCGTGTGGCACCAGGAGACGTAAATCACAGGAAAACCGGAGAGCAGTGATGGATGCATGTGGCACATCCAGGATTGGGAGAATTCCCATCTGTCTCTGAGAAGGAGTGAGTGAGGGTTGACATATAGAGCCCAGGTCTGACACAACAATGGACCAGCCACACACACACACGCACATACGCACACACACACACACACACACATACACACACACACACGCACGCACGCACGCACGCACGCACACACGCACGCACACACACACACACACACACACACACACACACACACACACACACACACACACACACACACACACACACACACACACACACACACACACACACACACACACACACACACACACACACACACATATTAATAGAGAACTCACACTCACACACTAGGGGTGGGTGGTATACCTGTTTGAACGTGAATATCGCTATGATATTGTGACATGATATGGACTTTGCCATGTTGTGCATATCATGATAAATGAATGAATGTATGAAATAAGGAATTTTTGTTTAGGAATTATCCAGCCTAGTGGGCTAGTTCAAATTCTTTATATTTGACTAAAAACAGCCTTTTTAAGCTTAGAAAAAACTAGAAGCATGGATGTTACACACAATCTGCGTGTAGGGGGCCTCCTCTGTCGTTTGGGACTGGTTTGGCTTTAAGGTATCCGACCTCGACCAACAAAAGGTAAGTTCTGTCGACACATTGTGCAAGCCAAAGGTGGAAACACCAGCAATATTTTTCACCACCTGAAAACCCTACGTGCGCAAATATGAAGAATCTATCCGAATACATGCAACAAAGCCCGGAGCAACGGAGCAAGTCCCAAGACATCTTCAAGCCAGACCCGCACTCAGCTATCAGTCAAGGCATCATTCGTTATTGGTACTCCCTATGACTTGTCCCTATGACAAGGAGAGCAAGAAGTGGAATGAGATAAGTCCAATTACGTATCACATAGCGAAAGACATGGAACCAATTCAAACTGTGTAGAAAGACGGTTTCAGAAAGTTGATTTGAACTATAGATGTAAGATACGAGATCCCAAAACATAAATACTTCAGCAAAACATGTCTACCAGAACTCTCAACAGAAAAGCAGGACAGAGTTGCTAACCAAATCCGTAACACTGCATTCTTCTCTACCACTGAAGACTTCTGGTCAAGCCGGACCACAGAGCCATACATTAGCCTCACGAGTCATTGCATTGACGACAACTGGAAGCTGCCAAGCAAATGCCTTCAGACCTCTTATTTCCCAGACGACCACACCGGAGAAATAACTGCAGCTGGGCTGAGGGAGGCACTTTCATGGTCATTGGAGCTGAACAAATGGACAAGACTAGGGTGTTTTCAGACAGGCTACACATTGCTATTGGTAAGTTTCAACATCCAAAAATACATAACTTAAAAACAACATAAGTTAAAATGCAGAATAAGTATTGTATTAATTATCTCCTCTGTTTAATGTTATAGCTGTCTAACACTGCCTGATCATTTGTTATACATTTAAGCCAGATATATACAGTTATGCAAATCTATATATTTGTCATTTGTAAATGTGTGCAATATCCAAACATTTCATTTGATTACATTGATTTAATTTGTAATTGCATTAGCCTATGGTTTCAATATATTCATCTATCCTCTCTCTTTCAATAATAAATAGCCTACTCAATAAATTATCCCATTTTCTAAAGCAACATAGCTCTCTATGTAAATCTATAGATGGATTAAATGTGTAATCATATCCAGTGTCCATGCTGTAAATTGTTGTAATTACAGGAGATGCAATGTTATTTCTATTGAGTAATTGTGATTCATATGTAATTATTATTTTTCAGAGAGGAGTGTCCAAAACGAACTTTTCCTGGCCTCAGGAGTGTGCAAGAAAGTGGTCAGCACATTTTCCTACAGTTGGAAGAAGCAGGCCTTGACAAAGTGCACAGGATAAACTGAGCCTGCCCCTCCACAAGCTCATCATGGAATCTCCGACAAGGTGGGGATAGTCCTGGAGCAGGAAAAGGCCAAGACACAAACAAAAAGAAAAAGAAAGAAAAGGCCATCACACAAGTCCTGGCAGCAGACAAAGAATATGGCACCTTGCACCCTTCTGGCAAGACATTGATGTCTTTGAATCTATCACTGCAGCACTTAAGCCCCTCCAGGATTTCACAGATGCCCCGTCAGGAGAGACATACATGAGTGTGTCCTATCTGAAGCCTGTCCTCCATTTGTTCAAGACGTAGGTTCTGAAATCAAACGAGGGCGAAGCCAAAATGACTCAAGAGATTAAGATGAGGGTCCTCAGTTACCTGAATGACAAATACACCGATCCTGAAACAGATGAGCTGCTCACCATGGTTACCTTTCTGGACACAAGGTTCAAGACCACCTACATGACCACTGAGAAGCTGGTGGAGGTGAGAGCTGTCTCCGAGACAGAAGCCCTCCTGGTAGGGAACACAACCATAGGAGACTTCTCTCTTGAAGACGACCAGAGTGAGAGAGAGAAAGAAGCTGCCACCTCTCCACAATCAGCAAAGAATTTCAAGAAGAGCCTTGGGAGCTTCTAGTAGTGCGCCTGCCTTAAGAACCCAGAGACAGGTCATGGAGGAAAGAGCTGGACAGCTACACTCTGATGACAGTCTGATCCTTTGGAGTGGTGGCGTGTTCACACATCCAACTTCCCACAAGTGAGTTGTCTGACAAAGAAATACTTCTGCATCCCTGCCACAGGCCCTCAGAGAGCATTTAGCACTGGGGCAAATGTGGTCACATGCCACAGTGCAACTTTGAATCCAGAAGATGAGATGTTACATGGTGAACTGAGGAATATACAGACTGTCTGGTTAATGCTTGAAGAAGTTAGTTTGAAAAGGTTTACAACTTGAATTCATAATGACCGGTGGTGTTATGCTGAAAAATGACCGCACTTCTTATATTTGTCAGGAAAAAGTTTTTTCAAATCTGTTTTAATTTTCTTTAGATCCTGAGTACTTAAAAAATGTTTTTTGCATATTTATTTAACTCATACACCTTTGTTTATGTTTCATGTTTGCACAGGTTTACCACAGAAGTAGAAATATATATATATATATATGTGCAATGCCACTTTTCTGTTTCTATAAGGTTAAAAGCAATATTTTGTTATTTATTAAGTTCGAAGTGCTCTTGAAATTATATTTTTTAAATGGTACAGTATATCGTGATATTATATCGTCATCGTCCGGACAGTGGAAATGTTTGTTCATATCGTCCACCCCTAACACACACACACACACACTGATGGATCTAACACACACAAACTCTGTTGGGCCGGGCGGAACCATGACAGCCCAGTAGATTTATGCTTGCAGAGCTGCATTGGCTGTATTGGCTGTTTGGCTGTATAAGAAACACAAAGCTACGCTAAACAAAAGTCTGATAAAACTGATTCTATGTGAGAGAAATCACTTTCCATTTATCCATGTCATCATAACTCTCCTTAAACATGATACATTATGTGAATCGCTATGCATGCATACTTTAGGAACAGTTCTTAGTCATTTATTTTGGTTTGCATGAATAGTTTGTGAGGAACACTTTTAAATTGACAGGGAGGTATTTGTCCTTGAATACTATGAAAACATTGTGAAAATTGTCGAATTTAATTGGAATCCTGGGTGTAGTGAACATTTTATTTGTTAATACAATTATATATTTTTTAAGACTAATCAATCTAAAACCTATCTTAATTAAAACAATTATTCTACACTCAAGAGACATCCTTGTAAAACAATGTTTTAAGAAAATAAAAAATAAACACAGACTTTTAAACACAAGTTTTAAGGGTCAAATATTTTTGCATAAATTGAAAGTAAAAATGTAATCTATTTATGCAAATTGAATAGGAAAACAAGCTACAAAATAAGTATTAACGGAAGTGGGGGCATATATGTTGTTTACAGATCTATTAGTAGTTGAAATCATTTATTCATTTTTATCTACCTAAAAGTCAATAATACTAATATGAATCATATAAATGATTAATCATAACAATATATCATTTTTACTACAAATGTGAATGATAGTAATAGTTTATTTTCTTACATTTCGTATTATTGTCCAGTTCTGTTGCCATAATCCTTGATCCAGAAACATACAATTGAAACATAAACATGCAATCCAATATTACTAAATATTCTGGAAGGTTCTGTGAAACACATGAAGTGGGCTATGTCTTGACTGGTGCGTGCTGATGACTTGGCAGGGTGTCATGTGAGCACGTTGTGTTTATCCAAACAGAGTGTGTTTCTCTGAGTGTTTCCATGCCAAGCCCTCTCCTCCTATTCCCTGCCTCTCCCGGCTTTCCCCTGCTTTTCCGGGCACAATAACTGAAAAGTTCTTTTGTCGTAAACTATCCCGTCCGGCGGAGGGAAACTGGATAATTAGGCACGTTGTGGATGAAAGAGAAAGAGAGCCGTCTGTGTGAGCGTTACAGTGGAGTTGGCAGCACTGTGTGAAGCTGGGCCAAGCCAGGATGAGCCGAGCTGAGCTTGTCCAAAGGGAGAGGAGAGGGGTGGTGGGGTTTCTAGAGAGAATAAAGTCCCTACACTCTGGACAGACAGAGCTAAATGCTGCCAACACAGATCAAATTATAATTCATATTTTAGAACTGTCAACTTTGACTATTCAATCATGATGGATTTATATCAGCAACATTCTGAATCTTCCCACATAATGAATACACCTAATGATTCAACGATGACACTGTCCATAGACAGCAATCAATATATTTCTAGCTACTCTAGCTTCATGGGGGAAAGAAGGCTTATACTGTGCAGAAGAATGATAATCCGTTATGGAAAATTGTGAAACTGTCTGTATCCTCCCATAGTTCTGTCTCTATGGTCACTGAGGTTGGGCCTGTTTTCCCATGGAAAGAATTTGCTGTCTGTCCGTCCGTCTGTCTGTCTGTTGTCTGTCTGTCGATTAATCTATTACTCAGGCTGGATGTCTGTCTACCAGGTCTGTCTACCAGCTGGTATTATGTGACAAGTAATGTTTTCTCATGGAATGCCATAGAATACATGTACAATCTACAATCCTATTCTGCTACCTTGGATAAAGAGATGTGGTGAAGCCTAGATATCCCCTCCCCACAATTTTCTGTCAAACCACAATCTTCTCCTAACAGCAATATTGCCATAAGAGTCCACTATAATTGTATTGATGACTGGTATAATAGATGCATCTGAGTTGTACCGTACCATGGCTTCCTAAGCCTGATGTCAGCATCAGCGGGCAGGCAGTACTAATCTCCCTCTAAAAGGCTGTGTGCATCTGTAGATTGATCTGGTCGGACCGCCCGGGTCAGGGGCCAATCAGGGGTCATGATGGGGTCAGCCTTATCGTCCAATAAAAACAGCATGACCCCCAGACCCGCCTGACCCATCTCCTGGGAACAAGCGCTGCCCCCCACAGCCTGAGGATTTCAATCTCTGCCACATTGGAACCCGCTAAGTTCCATTCTCTCTCCATCAGGTTCATTCACGTAATCCTCCCACTGTGTTGACAGGAACTAATCACAACCATAGGAACAGGTTAATCATCCATTAACCATTGTTGACATGCAATACAAGTCAAACATATATTTCTAATTTAAATGGCCTTTAATGTCTGCTAGTCATTATCTGAATGTTCCCGCATCATTTGAAGCTATGAAATTGCATTAATTGCAGTTTGCATTGTTTACCGTCAAAGCCTTGGTCCAACATGTATTGGAGTTCTTGTTCTTGGAAGACGGAAATGTAAACAATGGACAATATTCGACATCGATGCAAAGACGTCAACGATTCTTGGATTATGATATGGCAAGACTGAGCTAGTTCATACCTTTAGTCTTTCCGTATTTGAATGTATCTATGAGCAGCAGAAAGCCTTATAATGTCCAGCTTTATTAACCAACATATAAAGACCAAGGATTTAAAAGGAAACTGAGATAATAGAAATTGCATAACGATCAATCACTTAACATTTCAAAGTCCAAGACATAAAAGCAGCAATTAAATGTGTTCATTTAAATGAAGAACAAGTGTCGTCCCACTGAGTCACATCACACATATTTACATACTGCTATTTATGTTTATCTTTAAATAGGCAAAACATTCAAGTGTACAACTCTAATCTAGTTACATACAAAAAAGAATAATACATTCATCCAACTTCTATGAATACATTTAAATAAACTTTTATATCTGCATGTGTGTGCACATGCTATTGTGTGTACATGTGTGTGTCTGTGTATGTGTGTAATAAGACAATAGTTGATGACTCAACTGCCTGTGAACCTAACGTGACCTAGCCAGCTAGCCCCCGAATAGCAGCACTGTAGAAACTATTACACTCAACGGAACGACTTGATTAGTGTAGTGTCAACAACGCACCCACTGCCAGCTAGCCTACTTCAGCAGTACTGTATCATTTTAATCATTTTAGTCAATAAGATTCTTGCTACGTAGCTTAACTTTCTGAACATTCGAGACGTGTAGTCCACTTGTCATTCCAATCTCCTTTGCATTAGCGTAGCCTCTTCTGTAGCCTGTTAACTATGTATCTGTTTATCCCTGTTCTCTCCTCTCTGCACAGACCATACAAACGCTCCACACCGCGTGGCCGCGGCCACCCTAATCTGGTGGTCCCAGCGCGTACGACCCACATGGAGTTCCAGGTCTCCGGTAGCCTCTGGAATTGCCGATCTGCGGTCAACAAGGCAGAATTCATCTCAGCCTATGCCTCCCTCCAGTCCCTCGACTTCTTGGCACTAACGGAAACATGGATCACCACAGACAACACTGCTACTCCTACTGCTCTCTCTTCGTCCGCACACGTGTTCTCGCACACCCGAGAGCTTCTGGTCAGCGGGGTGGTGGCACCGGGATCCTCATCTCTCCCAAGTGGTCATTCTCTCTTTCTCCCCTTACCCATCTGTCTATCGCCTCCTTTGAATTCCATGCTGTCACAGTTACCAGCCCTTTCAAGCTTAACATCCTTATCATTTATCGCCCTCCAGGTTCCCTCGGAGAGTTCATCAATGAGCTTGATGCCTTGATAAGCTCCTTTCCTGAGGACGGCTCACCTCTCACAGTTCTGGGCGACTTTAACCTCCCCACGTCTACCTTTGACTCATTCCTCTCTGCCTCCTTCTTTCCACTCCTCTCCTCTTTTGACCTCACCCTCTCACCTTCCCCCTACTCACAAGGCAGGCAATACGCTCGACCTCATCTTTACTAGATGCTGTTCTTCCACTAACCTCATTGCAACTCCCCTCCAAGTCTCCGACCACTACCTTGTATCCTTTTCCCTCTCGCTCTCATCCAACACCTCCCACACTGCCCCTACTCGGATGGTATCGCGCCGTCCCAACCTTCGCTCTCTCTCCCCGCTACTCTCTCCTCTTCCATCCTATCATCTCTTCCCTCCGCTCAAACCTTCTCCAACCTATCTCCTGATTCTGCCTCCTCAACCCTCCTCTCCTCCCTCTCTGCATCCTTTGACTCTCTATGTCCCCTATCCTCCAGGCCGGCTCGGTCCTCCCCTCCCGCTCCGTGGCTCGATGACTCATTGCGAGCTCACAGAACAGGGCTCCGGGCAGCCGAGCGGAAATGGAGGAAAACTCGCCTCCCTGCGGACCTGGCATCCTTTCACTCCCTCCTCTCTACATTTTCCTCCTCTGTCTCTGCTGCTAAAGCCACTTTCTACCACGCTAAATTCCAAGCATCTGCCTCTAACCCTACGAAGCTCTTTGCCACCTTCTCCTCCCTCCTGAATCCTCCCCCCTCCTCCCTCTCTGCAGACGACTTCGTCAACCATTTTGAAAAGAAGGTCGACGACATCCGATCCTCGTTTGCTAAGTCAAACGACACCGCTGGTTCTGCTCACACTGCCCTACCCTGTGCTCTGACCTCTTTCTCCCTCTCTCTCCAGATGAAATCTCGCGTCTTGTGACGGCCGGCCGCCCAACAACCTGCCCGCTTGACCCTATCCCCTCCCCTCTTCTCCAGACCATTTCCGGAGACCTTCTCCCTTACCTCACCTCGCTCATCAACTCATCACTGACCGCTGGCTATGTCCCTTCCGTCTTCAAGAGAGCGAGAGTTGCACCCCTTCTGAAAAAACCTACACTCGATCCCTCCGATGTCAACAATTACAGACCAGTATCTCTTCTTTCTTTTCTCTCCAAAACTCTTGAACGTGCCGTCCTTGGCCAGCTCTCCCGCTATCTCTCTCTGAATGACCTTCTTGATCCAAATCAGTCAGGTTTCAAGACTAGTCATTCAACTGAGACTGCTCTCCTCTGTATCACGGAGGCGCTCCGCACTGCTAAAGCTAACTCTCTCTCCTCTGCTCTCATCCTTCTAGATCTATCGGCTGCCTTCGATACTGTGAACCATCAGATCCTCCTCTCCACCCTCTCCAAGTTGGGCATCTCCGGCGCGGCCCACGCTTGGATTGCGTCCTACCTGACAGGTCGCTCCTACCAGGTGGCGTGGCGAGAATCTGTCTCCTCACCACGCGCTCTCACCACTGGTGTCCCCCAGGGCTCTGTTCTAGGCCCTCTCCTATTCTCGCTATACACCAAGTCACTTGGCTCTGTCATAACCTCACATGGTCTCTCCTATCATTGCTATGCAGACGACACACAACTAATCTTCTCCTTTCCCCCTTCTGATGACCAGGTGGTGAATCGCATCTCTGCATGTCTGGCAAACATATCAGTGTGGATGACGGATCACCACCTCAAGCTGAACCTCGGCAAGACGGAGCTGCTCTTCCTCCCGGGGAAGGACTGCCCGTTCCATGATCTCGCCATCGAGGTTGACAACTCCATTGTGTCCTCCTCCCAGAGCGCTAAGAACCTTGGTGTGATCCTGGACAACACCCTGTCGTTCTCAACCAACATCAAGGCGGTGGCCCGTTCCTGTAGGTTCATGCTCTACAACATCCGCAGAGTACGACCCTGCCTCACACAGGAAGCGGCGCAGGCCCTAATCCAGGCACTTGTCATCTCCCGTCTGGATTACTGCAACTCGCTGTTGGCTGGGCTCCCTGCCTGTGCCATTAAACCCCTTCAACTCATCCAGAACGCCGCAGCCCGTCTGGTGTTCAACCTTCCCAAGTTCTCTCATGTCACCCCGCTCCTCCGTTCTCTCCACTGGCTTCCAGTTGAAGCTCGCATCCGCTACAAGACCATGGTGCTTGCCTACGGAGCTGTGAGGGGAACGGCACCTCAGTACCTCCAGGCTCTGATCAGGCCCTACACCCAAACAAGGGCACTGCGTTCATCCACCTCTGGCCTGCTCGCCTCCCTACCACTGAGGAAGTACAGCTCCCGCTCAGCCCAGTCAAAACTGTTCGCTGCTCTGGCCCCCCAATGGTGGAACAAACTCCCTCACGACGCCAGGACAGCGGAGTCAATCACCACCTTCCGGAGACACCTGAAACCCCACCTCTTTAAGGAATACCTAGGATAGGATAAGTATTCCCCCCTTTAAGATTTAGATGCACTATTGTAAAGTGACTGTTCCACTGGATGTCATAAGGTGAATGCACCAATTTGTAAGTCGCTCTGGATAAGAGCGTCTGCTAAATGACTTAAATGTAATGTTAAATGTAGATGAAGCCAAACCCAATAGCTTCAGTTACAGAGAAGAGAACATTAAATCATTTGTAATGTTATGAGAATGTCTAGCTAATGTGATTTCAAGCAATTCAAATATGTCATTATATTACAATAACATATGGGTTTATATCAAATCATGTCCAGTAAACTACAAAGGACTGGAAAATAATGAAGAGTCACCAATTCCTGGATTAGACGCTTAAAGAAATGAAATCAGTGGAGTCGTAGAGCAACAGGAACCACAGAACAATCCATAGTTACGGCATCATCCAATAAAACATGTCTGCTCAGTCTTCCATGCTGCTCTGTTCAATCTATTAGAAGGACCAGCTAGTTGGTTCATTCTACAGTGACACAGTTATTACAATGTGGGCTAAAGCATGGTACAGTTATTAAACAATACCGTAAATCATCTAATTGCAGTTATTGTAAGGAAATATTGAACGAAGAAAACAATCTGAAACCAGATGTATTGTACTCTATTAGAGAATGTTAATACAATAGAATCTGTTTACAGGTTGACCTTTCTTTTAGTGGTTGTGGCCCAAATATGGCATGCCTACTACTTACTTAAACTGCATACTGTGTACTAATTGTAATACGTACTATTTTGCATGTACTAGTAAAACATATGCAGTATGCCATGGCTGAAACCTCTTAGTTTTAGTGCGCTCAAGACAACTGGGAATTCGGAAACAAAACGAGCTCAGACTGGAAAAATCATGAGGTTGGTGATCTTCTGTTTGGAGAGGTTGGAGATCCAGGACAATGCCCGAGTATCTGACTTGTAATTACCAGTTGGATGATGGTAAAAAAAATGAAATCATAGTCGCAGTAGGTTTTTTTCAGAGTTCCCTTTTGTCTTGAAAGGTACTATCAGTGTCGGCTTCACATATGAACCAGAAGGGATCGTCTGTAGCTCCACCCAGTGACCTTTCCTGTTTTTGTTTTGGACTAACTTTAGCTAAGTAACTAGCATTTGGAATGTATTTGGAGTAAACTTGAGTGTACCGTAGGCCTACACATGTATTAATTGAAGAGTCACCTAAACCTTTAGAGGAATGGGAGATGCAGTAGGGGAATGCAGTGCTGAGGCAGATGACTGGTAACGAGGATGACTGGCTACTGTTCTGACCTGTGTGTGGTGAACTTTCTGGCACCCAGAGCTGCAGAGGCATCATCCAAGTGGGTGCCATACATTGTGAAGGAGAAGTCCAATGGTGAGACAACTCACTCTGGTTTCCAGAGTAGCTAACTCACCAGACTCAATCTTCATCAATCATCTCCCTGACCACCTTCCTCTGATCAAGCCATTTTTAGAGGATGCCTGCACTCAAACACTTGGCTTATATTGGTTGACCTAGCCAACTATAACTAGTCTACTCATGATGTATTGGTTACCTAGCCAACTATAACTAGTCTACTCATGATGTATTGGTTACCTAGCCAACTATAACTAGTCTACTCATGATGTATTGGTTACCTAGCCAACTATAACTAGTCTACTCATGATGTATTGGTTACCTAGCCAACTATAACTAGTCTACTCATGATGTATTGGTTACCTAGCCAACTATAACTAGTCTACTCATGATGTATTGGTTACCTAGCCAACTATAACTAGTCTACTCATGATGTATTGGTTACCTAGCCAACTATAACTAGTCTACTCATGATGTATTGGTTACCTAGCCAACTATAACTAGTCTACTAATGATGTATTGGTTACCTAGCCAAATATGTCTAGTCTACTCATTATATATTTGTTACCTAGCCAACTATAACTAGTCTACTCATGATGTATTGGTTACCTAGCCAACTATAACTAGTCTACTCATGATGTATTGGTTACCTAGCCAACTATAACTAGTCTACTCATGATGTATTGGTTACCTAGCCAACTATAACTAGTCTACTCATGATGTATTGGTTACCTAGCCAACTATAACTAGTCTACTCATGATGTATCGGTTTACCTAGCCAACTATAGGTAGTCTACTCATGATGTATTGGTTACCTAGCCAACTACAGCTGGGCTACTTATGATGTATTGGTTACCTAGTCAATTACAGCTGGGCTACTTATGATGTATTGGTTACCTAGCCAACTATAACTAGTCTACTCATGATGTATTGGTTACCTAGCCAACTATAACTAGTCTACTCATGATGTATTGGTTACCTAGCCAACTATAACTAGTCTACTCATGATGTATTGGTTACCTAGCCAACTATAACTAGTCTACTCATTATGTATTGGTTACCTAGCCAACTACAGCTGGGCTACTCATGATGTATTGGTTACCTAGCCAACTATAACTAGTCTACTCATTATGTATTGGTTACCTAGCCAACTACAGCTGGGCTACTTATGATGTATTGGTTACCTAGTCAACTACAGCTGGATAGGTAATCATACTCATGATGTATTGGTTACCTAGCCTACTATAACTAGTCTACTCATTATGTATTGGTTACCTAGTCAACTACTGCTGGCTAGGTAATCATACTCATGATGTGCTGCTTCATAGTGTTTTGCTTTTCATGCACTTTGAATTTCTATGAAAACCGCCATAGAAGTGTAATTAAATCATTATTATACCAAAGAAGGATAATTTAGTCTAGTAGAGCAAAAAACCCTGAAGGTGTAAGATCCATAGACACAGGGAGTCAGAAAGCAGGTGCAGTTAGTGACTTTAATGATGAGGAACATGAAGCGATACAAAACAACAGCAGCATCTGACATGGAAAACACAAACAATACTACCTCATGACGTATAACAAAAGTGTGCTGTACAAAGGGTAAGCGATCAAGGGAGTAATGAAGTCCAAGTGTGACTGATGAGGAAATGCAGTTGTGTGTAAAGGTGTGTTTCCAGGACCGGTGGTATGTAGACTGGAGATGTGCAGCACTGGCGAGGGGGAGCAGGAGTAGACATGACAGAAGGCCAAGAGGACGAGTGATTGATAAAAGAAAGTGGCACACTGCTCTGGCTACTTTCTTTATCTTTAACTTATCCAATTGTTACCATGCACCTGCAACAACATAGCTCAGATGTGAGAGTGCATTTTTGAATGTTGAAAGCAAACCCACCATCAGTAGGTGTTTATTACAAACAAGAAACACTTTTCAATGAGAAAACATAAATCCACAATGGGTTTTAAAAAGGACAAGAAAATGAATAAATTAATAGCTATGAATAAAATACATACAAAATACCTAAAACTACTTAATCATGTCCTTTAAAAGGGCCATAAAGTGTGCCTCCTGGCAGACACCTCCTACTCCTGCCTATACATCTGGACCCTTCTGGGAGGGAGAGGAGCCCACAGCTGCAGTGTATTTTTGCTTAAACCTAAGGTTCTCCCACTTATTTTTCACCAATTCTGGTGACAGCTGCCTCTCCAGCTCAGAATCCTTCACGTAGATCCTGAAAAAAAGTGGCAACAGTAACGAGTGCAGCTTGCCATTGCTTTCACCATAACAGGGGTGTATACTCCAAACAGTTGCAACGAAAACAAGTGTCTCTATTGGACAGGTTCAGCAAACAGGGAGGGACGTACCTGAATCTGTCCAATAGAAACATTAGTTTTCGTAGCGAAACTTAACGTTTTGCAACTGTTTGGAGTAATGATTACACCCATATGTGCAATGAAACTAGCTAGCTACCCAACTGGGCTAACATTAAATATGAAGTAACCATCAAGTAACCATGTTGCTAACGTTACTGTTCGAACAATTATAACTTCTAGTCCTAGCTACTAAATCACATAGCTAGTTAAAGGCACGGCAGGCAGTAGGCTGCAAATCTGTTTTCAAAGATGTATGATTAAATAGTCATGATAATTTTAAATAGAAGAAAAACTACTTACATTTGAACACCCCTGCAGAAGTTCAGCTATTTGCCATCTTCCAAGTTGTTTTGTTGTTTACTTAAAGAGATCTAGCTATGAAAACTCATAGCTCCCCTCTTCCAATGCATTGTGGCTGTGAAATTCCTGTAAAGTGTGCCGCGAATTCTACTAAATAAAAAACCGAAATGAGTATACCATCCTGGCATTTACAGCTTACAACATTTTTAGAAAATTCACATAACGATTAAACATTTAATATTCGGATTCTCAAACAGCCTACTATTTAGGATGCAAGTATTGGTATTCAGTCACAGCCAATGTCTCTGTTTCTGGCCTCCGCCTCCCCTCCGGTCACCAGGTCCTAACCCAGGCCCCTCACAGGTCTGGCTGGGTCCCTGGCGTGTCCTGTCTAAACACACGCACGTACACAAGCACATACTCACCCTGTCTTAACACGCCACACACTTCACACATTTTACATTTACATTTACATTTAAGTCATTTAGCAGACGCTCTTATCCAGAGCGACTTACAAATTGGTTCATTTACTGTAGTGATGTCCCTGAGCCAGCAGCACGTCTCCTCCTGATGCAAATGTAAACACAGAACAGCCTAATCACCACTGGAGCTGAAAGGGAGAGTAGGCTGACTGTCTCTGTCTGCATCAGGCTCCCAGCTGACATCCAGCTTGTTGTCCAGCCTGAGGTGGGAGACAGTGCAGGTGTAGTTGTGTCTCTCTCTCAGTTCCTCTGTAATGGCCTCCAGTCTCTTCCTCAGCTAGTACACCCAGTCTCCATTGGAAGGCAGCAGCCCACCTGTCATCTCCTGTTCTGCTTTTAGCTGGCCGTCTCTCAGCAGGGTCAGGTATGTATTCAATGAGCAAATGGGTATAAATTCCATCTGAATTACCTTTTTTACAAATGTGATCTTATATTTCATCCCATAGTATCCTTGGTTCCAGTATAGTATGAAAAAGCGGTCATGTTGTAGTATAATCCATCTGCATCAATCTCATAATGTGTCTCTGACCTGCATAAGGGCCAGTTGACCAACATCTCACAGCCACCTGTTCTCTACTAAACATAAATACCATCTGTAGAATGAGACAGCCCTTTAGGACAGATACTCTCTCCCATGCCGAGGTACCCTGAAGAGCACTCGTCTGTTTCCTTCTGGGTATTATATCCCCCATCTCGCTCCATGATGCTTGTAAGCTAGCTAGAGGGAATAAAATGTATTGAATCAGATTTCCACTATTGTAGCCTCCGGCATTGTAGCCTGCAAAATTTCTGAAATTATGTGAAATGGAAGAGCATACTGTTGCATTTAAATAAATAAAAATCCCAGTATTACAGTCAACAAGTATAGATTTACAGTGAATAATAATTCCACAAAATATGTTTTTTTATACAACCTATTATTAAATTGTCCATAATAACAACAGGTTGTGAAGAATAAGCATCAGACAAACAGCATGGTGTGCATCGATTGTGAAGGACATTCATGTTGTTGTGTGTAAATCTGAGTAATTGGGCCAGCTTTCCCACTGAGCCCCGGAGGTAGAGAAACTCACCCTGCCATTACATTACTCACCACTCAACAGTGCCTTCACTCAATCCCACCCTCACACACATACCTACATCCAGCTTCCTGTGAGTGTGTGTGTGTGTGTGTGTGTGTGTGTGTGTGTGTGTGTGTGTGTGTGTGTGTGTGTGTGTGTGTGTGTGTGTGTGTGTGTGTGTGTGTGTGTGTGTGTGTGTGTGTGTGTGTGTGTGTGTGTGTGTGTGTGTGTGTGTGTGTGTGTGTGTGTGTGTGTGTGTGTGTGTGTGTGTGTGTGTGTGTGTGCGTTTCTCATAATGAAGCCATATGGGCTGTCTGTTAGTATGCGTGGTGCCAGCACTGGGAGCTGTGTTTGCTGGCTGGGAGGAGAGTGTCGAGACGTGATCTGCATTCTCACACACACCCTGGGCTGCTACTTCCCTCTCCTACTCCTCTCTCAATCCCTCTCTGGCCTTCTCTTGTTCCCGTCTACCCCCTCTGCAACCCTCTCTATATTGTACTTGTTGTTTTTAAACACTCTCTGTGTCCCAATCAGATTAGCTGGCGTGAAGCGCCCCTGTCCTGGTGTTCCTGGCAAGCCAGTGGGTGGGAGCGAAGAGAGAGAGAGAGAGAGAGAGAGAGAGAGAGAGAGAGAGAGAGAGAGAGAGAGAGAGAGAGAGAGAGAGAGAGAGAGAGAGAGAGAGAGAGAGAGAGAGAGAGAGAGAGAGAGAGAGAGAGAGAGAGAGAGAGAGAGAGAGAGAGAGAGAGAGAGAGAGAGAGAGAATTTGGAGAGGAGACTTTATGCTGACCTAAATTCACATGGTAGTAGAAAATCTAAATGACAGCAGTTGAAGGGGAGACGGGAGTCTGAGGCAAGAATACAGAATAAAGAGAGACAGAGGGAGGGAGAGCGAGAGAAAGAGAGAGGGAGTGAGACAGATGGAAGGAGAGAGAGGGGGAGAGAGACAGAGGGAGGGAGAGAGAGAGACAGAGGGAGAGAGAAAGAGAGAGGAAACGGGTTAATTCCTTAATCTGGAGGGTTCCTCTAACAGCATATGAAAATTAGACCAATAGATCTATTCAAATTGATTTCCAAAAACTACGACCATAGGCATATTCTACAAATAAAAACTAAACCAATGTATCTCATTTGTATTTCATTAAAGGATGAGGCCAAATGACAGAGCATGCTGGAGGCTTGCTACACAACCAGAGGAAAGGAATCAGAATAATGTAGGAGGCTTTCATGAAAACAGTCCAACCAAAATCACAGTCCAACAACAACATTTGGGAAATTAGCATAAGATACAGAATTTTGGTCCAAGCTAAGTGTTAATAATTCAGTTTATGAGTTTCCTAATTGTTTCTGCTAAAAGCTAGCCATAAAGAAAATGCTCTAAAAACTTTACTCTATAAAAACAATGGCAACCCACAGGTGTAAAAACGTCAGTATTTTACTACAGCAGATTTGAACGAGAACTACATTTCTATTGAGTTCTCCTAATGTGTGATGAACCTGTTGCACTGGAACATAGTCACCTGACTGTATTTCATCTAAAAACACATTCACAATTTAAATTCTTGTATTGGACATTCATCATAGACAATACTACTAATTACCTCCATATTGAAAGAAAAAAGTGAATGTAGGGGCAGTAGGCAGGTAGCCTTGATGTTAGAGAGTTTAGCCAGCAACCGCAAGATTGCTGGTATGAATACCAGAGCTGACAAAAAAAGTAAACTACTGTGCCCTGGAGCAAGGCACTAATTGCTCTGCTGGTGCTGTACAGTGGCTGTGAACCCACACCCTGCAGGTGTCTCAAGAGAGTTGGGATATGCAAAAAAGACAAAAAACATTTCCATTGCACACTTGTGTGTAAGAGGACAAATATAAGCCCCCCCCCCTCATTATTATATAGATGTGGTAAATTAAATACATTCATATAATGTGGTGTATTCATTTTCTAAACGCAGATGTTTACTAAACGTTAAGCTGTTGAATATAATAGACCTTCTCCCTTACCTCACCTCGCTCATCAACTCATCCCTGACCGTTGGCTACGTCCCTTCCGTCTTCAAGAGAGCGAGAGTTGCACCCCTTCTGAAAAAACCTGCATCGATCCCTCCGATGTCAACAATTACAGACCAGTATCCCTTCTTTCTTTTCTCTCCAAAACTCTTGAACGTGCCGTCCTTGGCCAGCTCTCCCGCTATCTCTCTCTGAATGACCTTCTTGATCCAAATCAGTCAGGTTTCAAGACTAGTCATTCAACTGAGACTGCTCTCCTCTGTATCACGGAGGCGCTCCGCACTGCTAAAGCTAACTCTCTCTCCTCTGCTCTCATCCTTCTAGATCTATCGGCTGCCTTCGATACTGTGAACCATCAGATCCTCCTCTCCACCCTCTCCGAGTTGGGCATCTCCGGCGCGGCCCACGCTTGGATTGCGTCCTACCTGACAGGTCGCTCCTACCAGGTGGCGTGGCGAGAATCTGTCTCCTCACCACGCGTCTCTCACCACTGGTGTCCCCAGGGCTCTGTTCTTGGCCCTCTCCTATTCTCGCTATACACCAAGTCACTTGGCTCTGTCATAACCTCACATGGTCTCTCTTATCATTGCTATGCAGACGACACACAATTAATCTTCTCCTTTCCCCTTCTGATGACCAGGTGGCGAATCGCATCTCTGCATGTCTGGCAGACATATCAGTGTGGATGACGGATCACCACCTCAAGCTGAACCTCGGCAAGACGGAGCTGCTCTTCCTCCCGGGGAAGGACTGCCCGCTCCATGATCTCGCCATCACGGTCGACAACTCCATTGTGTCCTCCTCCCAGAGCGCCAAGAACCTTGGCGTGATCCTGACAACACCCTGTCGTTCTCAACTAACATCAAGGCGGTGGCCCGTTCCTGTAGGTTCATGCTCTACAACATCCGCAGAGTAGACCCTGCCTCACACAGGAAGCGGCGCAGGTCCTAATCCAGGCACTTGTCATCTCCCGTCTGGATTACTGCAACTCGCTGTTGGCTGGGCTCCCTGCCTGTGCCATTAAACCCCTTCAACTCATCCAGAACGCCGCAGCCCGTCTGGTGTTCAACCTTCCCAAGTTCTCTCACGTCACCCCGCTCCTCCGTTCTCTCCACTGGCTTCCAGTTGAAGCTCGCATCCGCTACAAGACCATGGTGCTTGCCATACGGAGCTGTGAGGGGAACGGCACCTCAGTACCTCCAGGCTCTGATCAGGCCCTACACCCAAACAAGGGCACTGCGTTCATCCACCTCTGGCCTGCTCGCCTCCCTACCACTGAGGAAGTACAGCTCCCGCTCAGCCCAGTCAAAACTGTTCGCTGCCCTGGCCCCCAATGGTGGAACAAACTCCTCACGACGCCAGGACAGCGGAGTCAATCACCACCTTCCGGAGACACCTGAAACCCCACCTCTTTAAGGAATACCTAGGATAGGTTAAGTAATCCCTCTCACCCCACCCCTAAGTTTTAGATGCACTATTGCAAAAGTGACTGTCCCACTGATGTCATAAGGTGAATGCACCAATTTGTAAGTCGCTCTGGATAAGAGCGTCTGCTAAATGACTTAAATGTAAATGTAAATGTAATAATAGCAGTAAATCAGTACTCATATAGATAGACCACAAAATAAGGACAAATAAATGTACATTATTCCAAAATATTATAATAAAGCAAGATTAAAATAATAAAATGAACAGATCAGTTCAAGTAAATCTTTTCTGTTTTGGAGTAATCTTTTTAAGTGTTATTATTTCCCAAAGCTTTTCTATGATGAAGTTGTGAGAAAATAAAAGGTATAATTTCATGACTGATACTGTACTTCATTGGATGTACTCCTCTCTGACAATATTCTACATGATGGACGAATATAAAAATCTATAATAACTTTCTATATTTTAACTATCAACTCGGATTTGTTTGTTGGAAATTTTGTCCACAGCTAGAAGGGAGACGATGTTGACTTGAACCTGACAAACAGGTCTGATCTCTCAACTTATCATCTGGCGTTAATACCACAGACACAATTCACCCTGCAAACAGACTGCTCCACTGTGTGTGTGTGTGTGTGTGTGTGTGCCAGTGTTCCCGTTACGTGGGATAGGAGCTCCTTGCTTGATCAGAACAAAGCAAGAGAGCATGAGTAGAAAATCCCTCATTGCCCGGCCTTTAAAAATGCAGGAGGGAAATGCATGCAGAAGCAAGTACAGAAAATGTACAAATTATGAACCAAAAAAAGTCTGAGGGCTCAAAAGGAAGGAGATACCCCCCACATGAGGCAGCAAACTTTATTGCATGTAAGGAGGAGAGGAGAAGGAGAGGAGAAGGAGAGGAGAAGGAGAAGAAAAGAACGAGAGGAGGAGAGAGAGAAGAGAGAGCAGAAGGAGAGGAGATTAGAGAGAGGAGAAGAGAGATGGAGAAGAGAGAGCAGAAGGAGAGGAGACGAGAGAGAGAAGAGAGAGGAGAAGGAAAGAACGAGAGGAGGAGTGAGAGAAGAGAGAGCAGAAGGAGAGGAGACGAGAGAGAGGAGAAGAGAGAGGAGAAGAGAGAGCAGAAGGAGAGGAGACGAGAGAGAGAAGAGAGAGGAGAAGAGAGAGGAGAAGAGAGAGCAGAAGAGAGAGGAGATGAGAGAGAGAAGAGAGAGGAGAAGGAAAGAACGAGAGGAGGAGAGAGAGAAGAGAGAGCAGAAGGAGAGGAGACGAGAGAGAGGAGAAGAGAGAGGAGAAGAGAGAGCAGAAGGAGAGGAGATGAGAGAGAGAAGAGAGATGAGAAGAGAGAGGAGAAGAGAGAGCAGAAGGAGAGGAGACGAGAGAGAGGAGAAGAGAGAGGAGAAGAGAGAGGAGAAGAGAGAGCAGAAGGAGAGGAGACGAGAGAGAGGAGAAGAGAGAGGAGGAGAGCAGAAGGAGAGGAGAAGGAGGAGGAGAGACGTACATACATCTCTCATACTATCTAGGAAATGCTGTGTGAACTTTCACAGAAGGAATTATTTAGTCTGAAAGGCAGTCCATATTTCTTCTTGGTCTTGACCTAAATCTTTAAATCAAATCAAAGTGTATTGGTTGCATACACAGATTTGCAGGTGTTTTAAAAGGTGCAGCGAAATGCTTATGTTACAAGCTCCAACAACACAAAATTGTATTGGTCGCATACACATTTATCCGATATTATTCAGCAGATGGTGTAGCGAAATGCTTGTGTTCGTAGTTCCAACAGTGCAGTAATATCTAACAATACAAAACAATACACACAAATCTAAAAGTAAAAGAATGGAATGAAGAAATATAGAAATATTAGGACATGCATTAGGTCAAGGTATCTGGGCAGGAACACACTGTAAATGGCTCCATACTAAATACTAATTAACTGTAGGCCAGTGTTCCTGTTATTTGGGATAGGAGCTCCTTATAGTCACCATGCTTTTAAGTGTCTCTGTGTTTTTGAGTGTGTGCTGTGTGCATCTAGCAGGCTTCCTGGATGCCTCCTTAAAGTTTGCAGGACGGCGTGAGGAACTCGACCACGTGACCCACAGCCTACCATGACGCCACCTCCAGTCGTCCCACCATCGACAGCAGTGTCAGCACCTCGGAGTGCCACACTTGCACATACACACACTGCTTTCTGACTCCATCCAGACCATAATGATCCCTAGACTGTACGTAAACTGAGCCATAGAAACTACAGGAATAAACTTAATTCAAACACTCCTCTATGTATTTATCTAGCTATAGGACAAACGTTTCCCCTCAAATTTGTAGGTGCAAGTTGCAAAATATTTGTTTGATATGAAAGTCGTTGAATAATTCATGTGTGATTTAATAATGCAGTAAAGTTGGAGGAGTTTTGACTAAAAAGCATGCTGGTGAGAAACTGCTGCACCTGTCTGTCTGTCTGTCTGTCTGTCTGTCTGTCTGTCTGTCTGTCTGTCTGTCTGTCTGTCTGTCTGTCTGTCTGTCTGTCTGTCTGTCTGTCTGTCTGTCTGTCTGTCTGTCTGACTGTCTGTCTGTCTGTCTGTCTGTCTGTCTGTCACCTCAAGTCACCTCTCCAGCACACTGTACTGTACTTTAGGCTTCTAAATCAAGCTGAACACATATCTTCATCATTTGGCAGCAGAGAATAATATATAGTCTGACTTCTCTGTGAGCAGCATGGCTCCTCTGGGTGCCTGAGGTTTCTCATAGACATAGACATATACAGTACACCAGAGACCCCCCAAACCGCTAACTTCCTATAATGCTATACATTTTGCAATGAGGCTGAGATCATTTTGCATTTTTAAAGCTAATTTCCTGCAATTCTACACATATTGCCCTGTGGCATAGAGAAAATGCTGTTGTTTTATATCTAATCTCATGCTATTCCCCACATTTTGCAATGAGGCTGAGATCATTTTCCAAGCTAATTTCTTGTAATTCTACCCATATTACCCTGTGGCATAGAGGAAAATGTGCAGTTTTCTAGCAAATTTCCTGCTACCTCTACACATTTTGCCATAAATACCCTGGCTGATCCGTCATGGATGCTGGTTCCGGGTCAAACTCAGTGCTGCAAAGAAAGTGATGTATTATCACTCTGATTACCATTCGCTCTGAGCTGCTCTACACAGAGGAACACTGCTGGAAAACACACTAAAATAGAGATATAATTATAAACTAAACCTACTCTCAGGGCTTTGATGGAATTAGTGGAAAGGCTCCTCTTGCGTAACCTCTCCAAAAATGTGCAGTGCATATGCAATCACTTGTCCTATTTACACCAAACAATGGTCAATTTTCCAGCGCTGTAAAAAAGTTACGTAAAAATGGAAAGGTGTTTTAATTCTGGTTTATATAACACGTTTTTGTCTGATTGCTGCTTTTATTGTCCTGTGTGTGAAGAGGTCTCAGATGGTTTCCTACGGAAACTTTCCTCTCTCTGTATTGCCTATGTCAGCAGGCAGTCAGCCCGCCTAAGGCTGCACAGTGTGGAAGAAACACTGTTTCATCCGTTCAGTTAAATATAGCCAAAGTTACCAAAGCCTCCCAACACCGAACACTGATAAATGAGAGACCAAATGAGACACGTTGAGACACCAAAAAAGACAACTATTACACATTTAACAAGCCTAATACACATGAAGAGTTGTCCGAAATATAAATAGTATGCACATGATGTGAATGTGCACGCAATGTAATAATGCATGCAGTGTAAATCATCCACTAACATCAATTTGTAGAATGATATAATATTGTAAAGTTTACATATGAATAATAATGGAAACTAATATACAGCAGCTCACATAGAAAATTATTATACAACAGAAAAAGATGGACAACTAACAGTTCACTAACAAAAAGTAAAGCATAAAATACATTGCTTTCAAAGCGCTGTATCTGTATTTATGGCGTAGAATCTAGAGCGTAGAATACAGTGGAGATGTCATTTCTGATGCTTTTGTACTGTAGCACCATAATGATGTCTGTCTCAGTCCAGTAACTGCAGCAGGAGAGGATACTTTGCCAGGCGACCCACAGTAAATATAGCATAATCTTGGCTGGGTTAGACGCATGCACTCGCACACACACTCGCACGCAGATACACATGCACACACACAAACACACTCGCACGCAGATGCACATGCACACACACAAACACACTCGCACGCAGATACACATGCACACACACAAACACACTCGCACGCAGATACGCACACACACAGGGCTGGGTTACACACACTTACACACTAGATGAATTAGACACACACGGCCACACACACAAACAAACACACAATCCCTGGCTGGGTTAGACACACACACACCCCAGGGCTCTGCTCATAGTTCTGCATCTGTGAGTATCCTGCTGACCTGGAAGTAGTTTGTCAAGAGAGAAAACAACACTATCTATTTGCAGTTACATTAGCTATATGACTTACCTAGGGTTGCAAACTTCCGGTAACAATAAAATCCTGGTTAGTGCTATCCTGAAATAAAGAGGGAATAAGCAGTAAATCCGGAGTCATTCAACCAGGATTTATGAAAAACCTGGGAATTCTGGGAGTTACCCGAATTTTACAACCCTGGTCTTAACCTAATCTTACCCCAATGACATGATCCATTTCGTTAGTCTCAAACGAAAACATCTTGATACAAGCTGTATAGTCTGGATAAAGCAAAATAGTCTCAAAAGTAATACATTTTAATTATTTAACTTAGCTCCACAATGGATGACAGAACCAGGACAGGTGTGTCTGTTGCTTTGGAGTTACATACACTCCCGGGACCTTAGAGACACACCCGGGACCTTAGAGACACACCCAGGACCTTAGAGACACACCCAGAACCTTAGAGACACACCCGGGACCTTAGAGACACACCCGGGACCTTAGAGACACACCCGGAACCTTAGAGACACACCCGGAACCTTAGAGACACACCCGGGACCTTAGAGACACACCCGGGACCTTAGAGACACACCCGGAACCTTAGAGACACACCCGGAACCTTAGAGACACACCCGGAACCTTAGAGACACACCCGGGACCTTAGAGACACACCCAGGACCTTAGAGACACACCCGGGACCTTAGAGACACACCCGGGACCTTAGAGACACACCCGGGACCTTAAAGACACACCCGGGACCTTAGAGACACACCCGGGACCTTAGAGACACACCCGGAACCTTAGAGACACACTCGGAACCTTAGAGACACACCCGGGACTTTACATACACACTCATAACCTTAGACACGGACTCCCTAGGGTGAAATTGAGGGGTGAGGAGAGAGAGGGGGGATATAGCTAGAGAGATAGAGAGAGAACTAGATAGAGCGAGAGAGAGAGAGAGCGATAGAGAGAGAGAGAGAGACCTAGGGAGAAATTGAGGGGTAGAGAGAGGAGAGGGGGGGGATATAGCTGGAGAGAGAGAGAGTGGAGAGAGAGAGAGGAGAGAGAGATCGAGAGAGAGATCGAGCGAGCGAGAGAGAGAGAGAGAGAGAGAGAGCGATAGAGAGAGAGAGAGACCTAGGGAGAAATTGAGGGGTAGAGAGTGGAGAGAGAAGGGGGATATAACTAGAGAGAGAGAGAGAGAGAGAGAGAGAGAGAGAGAGAGAGAGAGAGAGAGAGAGAGAGAGAGAGAGAGAGAGAGAGAGAGAGAGAGAGAGAGAGAAATGGATGGGTGGATATAAAGGGGTTAAGGTTGCCATTCTCAACCAGAGGAGAGGCTGGCGGCGGGAGAGTCCATTTCCTCTGGCTAAGTGGTGTGCATGTGTGTGTGTGTGTGCCTGTGTGTATGAGAGAAGAGAGTGGGGGGTACGGGGTGCGCTGCCGAGCGTGCCTAATGCGACAGGACAGTTCTTGCTTATTATAGAAGCAGCGTGGATAATAAAATCTGAATCAAACTGCCAGCTGAGATACTCGGGAGAGCCTCCCGCTCTTACATTTTTTACGTTATTGAAGCACTTGACACTGGGGTGGATCAAATATCACTAGTTTGCGTGCAAATACTTACTTAGCGAGCCAGCGGGGCCCAAATCTGGGCAGCAGGCCTGCAGGTGAGCAGCCGTGCACACAGTTAATTATACTACTCCCTCCGTATCCCTCTCTCTCTCTCCCCCTGTCCCCCCCTCTGTCTCCCACTCCTCACCAACTGTCACAATTGCCCCCTAAGTGGTCACGGTTGATGTATTTCGATTAGATTTCTCTGGGGCCGAGAGCTCTGACAAATTCATGTTTTGGCTGCAGGAAACTGGTAGCAATCAGGAGACCACAACACCATAACAGACAGACGAGAGGAAGGGAGGGAGAGAGGGAAAGAGAAGGGAGGAGGGAGCCACAGCACTCTGCAGCCAAAGACAAGGACCAGCGGGAGGCTGAGAGCTCTGAGCTAAGTGCAGGCAGGGCTGGGAAAGACAGAGAAAGAGAAGGAGCACTGACTGTCTGCCAATCAGTGTACCCGTTTTCCCAGGCAGTGTCAACCTCTGACTCACCTGGTGTGTTTGATCTGATTTCTACTGATTCGATTTCCTACGCAACAAACTACACTGATCTTTGCTGGTCACTCCGTCACGATTGCTGTCCCTCCCTTTGTTGTACATGCAGTACACACACACACTCTCGCACAATGTCGCTGCATGGCAACTGCTGTAAGGTTAGAGAACAGTCTGTGGACCTTGCCCCTCTGCTCTCCAGGCAGGACCTCCCCTGCCTTCACCACTCTCCCTCCTCCTCTCCCCTTGCTGTAGTATGACAGGCCACGATGCCTCAGTGACTATGGTCGTGTTCCCCTGCTCAGACACTGCTGATATATGCCAGATCTTACAACGCCTGGATAGGTATGTTTCATATCATCTAATCACATATGTTAAAGGTGCAGTGCAGTCAAAAACATAATTTCCTGTGTTTTATATACACTGAGTGTAACAAACATTAGGGACACCTTCCTAAATCCTTCTTTAACCAGTCTCCTCCCCTTCATCTACACTGATTGAAGTGGATTTAACAAGTGACATCAATATGAGATCATAGCTTTCACCTGGATTCACCTGGTCAGTCTATGTCATGGAAAGAGCAGGAACTCTTAATGTTTTGTTCACTCAGAGTGTATTGCCACACTATGAGGTTGGAATAATACTGTGAAATTGTGAAAATGATGATGCCCTTTTAGTGTAGGAGCTGTTTGAAAAGACTGCCTGAAGTCTTCCAGACCACTCCCAGACAGTCCTAGCAAAATTCTTGCTTTAAAATGTGTTGTTTGTTAAGAAGCTATTTGTTTCTTTTTAAACATTTTGATTGAAGACAATGATTTGACATTTAGATAAAAACAGCTGTTTTGGAACTTAAAAAATCTAGAGCCTGACTGCACTGTCGATGATGTGGCAAACAACCATTGGTTCAGTGGTGTAGTGGAGGGTATGTGCAGGATTTAAAGATGTAACAACTATCATGGGTTGCCAATATGATTAGGATAACGCCTAGACAATGAAAGGAAGTTGAAAGGAATACAATAGAACAGGAGAATGCACTTGAGTCTTTATAGAAATAATTGTCTGCACGTTTCAATGTTGGGATTTTGGCTTTAGTCTACTTTGAAGCAAGGTAAGACATGCCTCATTATATGAAGTAAAATGTCCAGGTTTCTATTAATGAAGGAACAGGAAAAGCATAGTGATGGTAATGATAGACCTAACTGTCTTCTGGTAGATGGAAAGGCTTTCCCCAAAACCTTCTTATTAAATGTTAACTAGCTATAAAGTAGCATATATGTACAGTTGAAGTCAGAAGTTTACAGTCGAATGACACAAATATTAATTTTCACAAAGTCTGCTGCCTCAGTTTGTATGATGGCAATTTGCATATACTCCAGAATGTTATGAAGAGTGATCAGATGAATTGCAATTAATTGCAAAGTCCCTCTTTGCCATGCAAATGAACTGAATCCCCCAAAAAACATTTCCACTGCATTTCAGCCCTGCCACGAAAGGACCAGCTGACATCATGTCAGTGATTCTCTCGTTAACACAGGTGTGAGTGTTGACGAGGACAAGGCTGAAGATCACTCTGTCATGCTGATTGAGTTCGAATAACAGACTGGAAGCTTCAAAAGGAGGGTGGTGCTTGGAATCATTGTTCTTCCTCTGTTCCACGATTACCTGAAAGGAAACACGTGCCGTCATCATTGCTTTGCACAAAAAGGGCTTCACAGACAAGGATATTGCTGCCAGTAAGATTGCACCTAAATCAACCATTTATCGGATCATCAAGAACTTCAAGGAAAGCGGTTCAATTGTTGTGAAAAAGGCTTCAGGGCGCTCAAGAAAGTCTGGCAAGCGCCAGGACCGTCTCCTAAAGTTGATTCAGCTGCAGGATTGGGGCACCACCAGTACAGATCTTGCTCAGGAATGGCAGTAGGCAGGTGTGAGTGCATCTGCACACACAGTGAGGCGAAGACTTTCGGAGGATGGCCTGGAGTCAAGAAGGGCAGCAAAGAAGCCACTTCTCTCCAGGGAAAACATCAGGGACAGACTGATATTCTGCAAAAGGTACAGGGATTGGACTGCTGAGGACTGGGGTAAAGTCATTTTCTCAGATGAATCCCCTTTCCAATTGTTTGGGGCATCCGGAAAAAAGCTTGTCCGGGAAGAAAAGGTGAGCGCTACCCTCAGTCCTGTGTCATGCCAACAGTAAAGCATTCTGAGACCATTCATGTGTGGGGTTTCTTCTCAGCCAAGGGAGTGGGCTCACTCACAATGTTGCCTAAGAACACAGCCATGAATAAAGAATGGAACCAACACATCCTCCGAGAGCAACTTCTCCCAACCATCCAGGAACAGTTTGGTGATGAACAATGCCTTTTCCAGCATGATGGAGCACCTTGCCATAAGGCAAAAATGATAACTAAGTGGCTCGGGGGAACAAAACATCGATATTTTGGGTCCATGGCCAGGAAACTCCCCAGACCTTAATCCCATTGAGAACTTGTGGTCAATCCTCAAGACGCGGGTGGACAATCAAAAACCCACAAATTCTGACAAACTCCAAGCATTTATTACGCAAGAATGGGCTGTCATCAGTCAGGATGTGGCCCGGAAGTTAATTGACTGCATGCCAAGGCAGATTGCCGAGGTCTTGAAAAAGTAAGGTCAACACTGTAAATATTGACTCTTTGCATCAACTTCATGTAATTGTTAAAAAAAAGCCGAATTAAATACTTGTACTTCAGTATTCCATAGTAACATCTGCCAAAAATACCTAGACACTGAAGCAGCAAAATTTGTGGAAATTAATATTTGTGTCATTCTCAAAACTTTTGGGCACGACTGTACATACACTTAGGCTGGAGTCATAAAAACGTCATTTTTCAACCACTCCACAAATTTCTTGTTAACAAACTATAGTTTTGGCAAGTCGGTCAGGACATCTACTTTGTGCATGATACAAGTAATTTTTCCAACAATTGTTTACACAGAGATTATTTCACTTATAATTCACTGTATCACAATTCCAGTATGTCAGAAGTTTACATACACTAAGTTGACTGTGCCTTTAAATAGCTTGGAAAATTCCAGAAAATTATGTCATGACTTTAGAAGCTTCTGATAGGCTAATTGACATCATTTGAGTCAATTGGAGTTGTACCTGTGGATGTATTTCAAGGCATACATCCATACTCCGTGCCTCTTTGCTTGACATCATGGGAAAATCAAAAGAAATCAGCCAAGACCTCAGAAAAAAACATTCCAGACCTCCACAAGTCTGGTTCATCCTTGGGATGAATACAATCATCTCTTCAAACAATAGTATGCAAGTATAAACAACTTGGGACCACGCAGCCATCATACCACTCAGGACGGAGACGCGTTCTGTCTCCTAGAGATGAACGCACTTTGGTGCAAAAAGCGCAAATCAATCCCAGAACAACAGCAAATTACCTTGTGAAGATACTGGAGGAAACAGGTACAAAAGTATCTATATCCACAGTAAAACGAGTCCTATATCGACATAACCTGAAAGGCCGCTCAGCAAGGAAGAAGCCACTGCTCCAAAACCGTCATAAAAAACGCCTGACAACGGTTTGCAACTCCACATGGGGACAAAGATCATACTTTTTGGAGAAAAGTCCTCTGTTCTCATGAAACAAAAATAAAACTGTTTGGCCATAATGACCATTGTTATGTTTGGAGGAAAAGGGGGAGGCTTGCAAGCCTAAGAACACCATCTCAACCGTGAAGCACAGGGGTGGCATCATCATGTTGTGGGGGCACTTTGCTGCAGGAGGGACTGGTGCACTTCACAAATTAGATGGCATCATGAAGCAGGAAAATTATGTGGATATATTGAAGCAGCATCTCAAAACAGGAAGTTAAAGCTTGGTCGCAAATGGGTCTTCCAAATGGACAATGACCCCAAGCATACTTCCAAAGATGTGGCCAAATGGCTTAAGGACAACAAAGTCAAGGTATTGGAGTGGCCATCACAAAACCCTGACTTCAATCCTATAGAAAATTTGTGGGCAGAACTGAAAAAGCGTGTGCAAGCAAGGAGGCCTACAAACCTGACTCAGTTACACTAGCTCTGTCAGGAGGAATGGGGCAAAATCCACCCAACTTATTGTGGGAAGCTGACGAAGGTTACCCGAAATGTTTGTCCCTGTCACTCCCTGACCTTAGTTCCTTTTTTATGTCTCTATTTTGGTTTGGTTGGAGCCTGAGTTGGGGTGGGCATTTTATGTTGTTTTTCTATGTTTTCTTTTCTATGCGTTTGGCCTGGTATGGTTCCCAATCAGAGGCAGCTGTCTATCGTTGTCTCTGATTGAGAACCATACTTAGCCTTTTCCCACCTGGCGTTTGTGGGCAGTTGTTTCCTGTTTTGTGTTTTCACCTTTCAGTTTCGATTTTCATTTCTTATATTCACTTTGTTATTTTGTATTTTTTGTGTTCTGTGATAATAAATAATCATGGACACTTATCACGCTGCGTTTTGGTCCGATCCTTCCTACTCCTCATCCGATGAAGACGAAGATCGTTATAGTCCCAAGTTAAACAATTTAAAGGTAATGCTACCAAGTACTAATTGAGTGTATGTAAACTTCTGACCCACTGGGAATGTGATGAAAGAAATAAAAACGTAAATAAATCATTCTCTCTATTATTATTCTGACATTTCACATTCTTAAAATAAAGTGGTAATCCTAACTGACCTAAGACAGGGAAGTTTTACTTGAATTAAATGTCCGGAATTGTGAAAAAATGAGTTTAAATCTATTTGGCTAAGGTGTAAACTTCCGACTTCAACTGTACCTGTCATAATTATATTATGATGATTTGCATCAACCCAGTGGTAATTTATTTTACAAACACCATCAGTAGTGCTTGGTGCCTGTACTACAGACATACCGCCAATCAAACAGTAGTGCTACACCGCTAATCAAACAGTAGTGCTACACCGCTAATCAAACAGTAGTGCTACACCAACTTAATCAAACTAATCAAATCAGTCAGCCTAGTGCTACACCGCTAATCAAACAGTAGTGCTACACTTTTAATCAGTTGCACTAGTGCTACACACTTTGTTATTTTGTATTTTTTGTGTTCTAAATCAAACAGTAGTGCTAATCAAACAAAGTGCTATAGCTAATCAAACAGTAGTGCTACACCGCTAATCAAACAGTAGTGCTACACCGCTAATCAAACAGTAGTGCTACACCGCTAATCAAACAGTAGTGCTACATGAGCTAATCAAGCACTAGTGCTACACCGCTAATCAAACAGTAGTGCTACACCGCTAATCAAACAGTAGTGCTTGGTGTCTGTACTACAGAAATACCGCTCATCAAACAGTAGTGCTTGGTGCCTGTACTACAGAAATACCGCTAATCAAACAGTAGTGCTACACCACTAATCAAACAGTAGTGCTACACCGCTAATCAAACAGTAGTGCTACACCGCTAATCAAACAGTAGTGCTACACCGCTAATCAAGCACTAGTGCTACACCGCTAATCAAACAGTAGTGCTACACCGCTAATCAAACAGTAGTGCTTGGTGTCTGTACTACAGAAATACCGCTCATCAAACAGTAGTGCTTGGTGCCTGTACTACAGACATACCGCTAATCAAACAGTAGTGCTACACCACTAATCAAACAGTAGTGCTACACCGCTAATCAAGCACTAGTGCTACACCGCTAATCAAACAGTAGTGCTACACCGCTAATCAAACAGTAGTGCTTGGTGTCTGTACTACAGAAATACCGCTCATCAAACAGTAGTGCTACACCGCTAATCAAACAGTAGTGCTTGGTGCCTGTACTACAGAAATACCGCTAATCAAACAGTAGTGCTACACCGCTAATCAAACAGTAGTGCTACACTGCTAATCAAACAGTAGTGCTTGGTGCCTGTACTACAGACACTGCTAATCAAGCACTAGTGCTAAAACCGCCAATCAAACAGTTGTGCTTGGTGCCTGTACTACAGACACTGCTAATCAAGCACTAGTGCTACACTAATCAAGCACTAGTGCTACACCGCTAATCAAACAGGAGTGCTACACCGCTAATCAAGCACTAGTGCTAAAACCGCTAATCAAACAGTAGTGTTTGGTGCCTGTACTACAGAAATACCGCTAATCAAACAGTAGTGCTACACCGCTAATCAAACAGTAGTGCTTGGTGCCTGTACTACAGACACTGCTAATCAAGCACTAGTGCTAAAACCGCTAATCAAACAGTAGTGCTACACCGCTAATCAAACAGTAGTGCTTGGTGCCTGTACTACAGACACTGCCAATCAAGCACTCATGCTAGACCACTATTCAAACAGTAGTGCTTGGTGCCTGTACTCAGAAATAAAACTAATCAAACAGTAGTGCTACACCGCTAATCAAGCACTAGTACTAAAACCGCTAATCAAACAGTAGTGTTTGGTGCCTGTACTACAGACACTGCTAATCAAGCACTAGTGCTACACCGCTAATCAAACAGTAGTGCTACACCGCTAATCAAACAGTAGTGCTTGGTGCCTGTACTACAGACACTGCTAATCAAGCACTAGTGCTACACCGCTAATCAAACACTAGTGCTACACCGCTAATCAAACAGTAGTGCTACACCGCCAATCAAGCACTAGTGCTACACCGCTAATCAAACAGTAGTGCTACACCGCTAATCAAACAGTAGTGCTACACCGCCAATCAAGCACTAGTGCTACACCGCTAATCAAACAGTAGTGCTACACCGCTAATCAAACAGTAGTGCTTGGTGTCTGTACTACAGAAATACCGCTCATCAAACAGTAGTGCTACACCGCTAATCAAACAGTAGTGCTACACCGCTTATCAAACAGTAGTGCTTGGTGCCTGTACTACAGACACTGCTAATCAAGCACTAGTGCTAAAACCGCTAATCAAACAGTTGTGCTTGGTGCCTGTACTACAGACACTGCTAATCAAGCACTAGTGCTACACCGCTAATCAAACAGTAGTGCTACACCGCTAATCAAACAGTAGTGCTACACCGCTAATCAAACAGTAGTGCTACACTGCTAATCAAACAGTAGTGCTACACCGCTAATCAAACAGTAGTGCTACACCGCTAATCAAACAGTAGTGCTTGGTGCCTGTACTACAGACACTGCTAATCAAACACTAGTGCTACACCGCTAATCAAACAGTAGTGCTTGGTGCCTGTACTACAGACACTGCTAATCAAGCACTAGTGCTACACCACTATTCAAACAGTAGTGCTTGGTGCCTGTACTACAGAAATAAAACTAATCAAGCACTAGTGCTACACCGCTAATCAAACAGTAGTGCTACACCGCTAATCAAACACTAGTGCTTGGTGCCTGTACTACAGACACTGCTAATCAAGCACTAGTGCTACACCGCTAATCAAACACTAGTGCTACACCGCTAATCAAACAGTAGTGCTACACCGCTAATCAAACAGTAGTGCTTGGTGCCTGTACTACAGAAATACCACTAATCAAACAGTAGTGCTACACCACTAATCAAGCACTAGTGTTACACCGCTAATCAGACACTAGTGCTACACCGCTAATCAAGCCCAAGTGCTACACCGCTAATCAAACAGTAGTGCTTGGTGCCTGTACTACAGAAATACCGCTAATCAAACAGTAGTGCTACACCGCTAATCAAGCACTAGTGCTACCGCACACTAGTGCGCTAATCAAAGCACTAGTGCTACACCGCTAATCAAACAGTAGTGCTTGGTGCCTGTACTACAGACACTGCTAATCAAGCACTAGTGCTACACCGCTAATCAAACACTAGTGCTACACCGCTAATCAAGCCCAATCAAACATATAATAGTGCTTGGTGCCTGTACTACAGAAATACCACTAATCAAACAGTAGTGCTTGGTGCCTGTACTACAGAAAACACTAATCAAACAGTAGTGCTACACCGCTAATCAAACAGTAGTGCTTGGTGCCTGTACTACAGACACTGCTAATCAAGCACTAGTGCTACACCGCTAATCAAGCACTAGTGCTACACCGCTAATCAAGCACTAGTGCTACACCGCTAATCAAACAGTAGTGCTTGGTGCCTGTACTACAGACACTGCTAATCAAGCACTAGTGCTACACCGCTAATCAAACACTAGTGCTACACCGCTAATCAAACAGTAGTGCTTGGTGCCTGTACTACAGAAATACCACTAATCAAACAGTAGTGCTACACCACTAATCAAACAGTAGTGCTACACCGCTAATCAAACAGTAGTGCTTGGTGCCTGTACTACAGACACTGCTAATCAAGCACTAGTGCTACACCTTCTGCAGGTACCAGCCCTTTTTTAATCAGACACTAGTGCTACTGTCTCTCCACTAATCAAACAGTAGTGTTAGCACCCACCGAGTTATCCGCTAATCAAACAGTAGTGCTTGGCCGTAAGCTCTGCCTGGACACAGAAATACCACTAATCAAACAGTAGTGCACCTACACCACTAATCAACTACACTAGTGATCCTTGGTAGACACGGCGCCCGCTAATCAGACACTACATGCTTCACCGCTAATCTATTAGCCCCAGGCCCAAGTGCTACACCGCTAATGAAACAGTTCCATCTAGTCGACCCTTGATCACTTGTGCCTGTGATGCACGCTGGACTGTCCATTAAATACTCCATTCTGTATATAATCAAACATTTTTTTTTTTTTTTTTTAGTGCTTGGTCTGTATACTTCTGGCCCTTCCTTGGACACTGTGCTATCTAACCTCCAAACGAGCTTCAATGCCATACAACACTCCTTTCGTGGACTCCAACTGCTCTTAAACTGTACTACAGAAATACCGCTAATCAAACAGTAGTGCTTGGTGCCTGTACTACAGAAATACCAGGTGTCTGGCAATCAAACCAGAGTATGCTCTCCAATCCAAAATCAAATCTAGAGTCGGCTTTAATCAAACAGCAAAACTTACCCAAGTAAAACTGACTATCCTGCGATCCTCGACTTAGGCGATGTCATCTACAAAATAGCTTCCAATACTCTACTCAGCAAACTGGATGCAGTTTATCACACGTTTTGTTACTAAAACACCTTATAACCCACCACTGCGACCATGCTCTAGTCGGCTGGCCCTCGCTACATGTTCGTCGCCAGACCCACTGGCTCCAGGTCATCTATAAGTCTATGCTAGGTAAAGCTGTGCCTTATCTCAGTTCACTGGTCATGATAACAACACCCACCTGTAGCACACATTCCAGCAGGTATATCTCACTGATCATCCCCAAAACCAACACCTCATTTAGCCGCCTTTCCTTCCAGTTCTCTGCTGCCAGTGACTGGAACTAATTTCAAACATTGCTGGAGTTGGAGACTTTTATTTCCCTCACCAACTTTAAAAATCAACTATCTGAGCAGCTAATCGATCACTGCAGCTGTACATAGTCCATCTGTAAATAGCCCACCCAATCTGCCTACCTCATCCCCATACTTTTACCATTTTTATTTACTTTTCTTTTGCACACCTGTAGCTCTACTTGCACATCATCATCTGCTCATTTATCACTCCAGTGTTAATCTGCTAAATTGTAATTATTCACTCCTATGGCCTATTTATTGCCTACCTCCTCATGCCTTTTGCACACACTGTATATAGACTTTCTTTTCTCTACTGTGTCATTAACTTGTTTGTGTTATTGGCTTGTTTATTGTTTACTCCATGTGTAACTCTGTGTTATTGTCTGTGTCACGCTTTGCTTTATCTTGGCAAGGTCGCAGTTGCAAATGAGAACTTGTTCTCAACTAGCCCACCTGGTTAAATAAAGGTGAATTAAAAAAATAATAATTAAACATTTGAGAGCTTAAAAACTTTACTGGAAAAGTGATAAACACTCACAAACATGGGCAGACTGCTTGTCTCGTTTGTTCTTTCATTTTACACTACTGAAAATGCAGGTAATTGTATATATTTACAATAAGAACATATTACACTATTATCTATGCAATCTGATAATGTTATGGAGTAATGTAGCAGTGTTTGCAGCATGTTTTCATTGAGGTACAGAAATACTAAAACAAGAGTAGGAACTATAGTTGTTTAGTAAACACTCTTTTAGTACACCCATCTTTTCAGAGCAGAGCAAACAAAGAATGTGATCCTGAACCTGAACAGATTATTTTCACATTGTTTTCAAAAAAGCTTTCAGTTGAAATTTGTAACCGTTTACATTCATTGTTTGGAGACATACCTGCAGACAGTGAAGAAAACTGTGATTCGTAAAGAGTGTCTTAGAGTCTTATTCAGAAAGTAATGTCTGTAGGGCTCCAGATGAGCTGTCTGGTGTTTGGTTTCAACCCACGACATACCGACCTGACCCTGCTCAGAGACGGCCAGCTAAAAGCAGAACAGGAGATGACAGGTGGGCAGCTGCCACCCAATGGAGACTGGGTGTACTAGCTGAGGAAGAGAGAAGAGACTGGAGGCCATTACAGAGGCACTGAGAGAGAGACACAACTACACCTGCACTGTCTCCCACCTCAGGCTGGACAACAAGCTGGATGTCAGCTGGGAGCCTGATGCAGACAGAGACAGGCAGCCTACTCTCCCTTTCAGCTCCAGTGGTGATTAGGCTGTTCTGTGTTTACATTTGCGCCAGGAGGAGACGTGCTGCTGGCTCAGGGACAAAACCAGAACTCTCCAACATTGTTGAAGTGCAAATCAGCCTATTAGAAAATGTTAATAAATAATATATTTATTGAGTGAGAGGTGTGTGTGTTGCAGTGGAGGCAGGTGACTTGAAAAATTGAGGAGGATGGGAGACCCACGGTATAGGCATGGAATGCACGGAGAAGACAAAGTGTGTTTCAAAAATGGTCAAAGACTAATTATTTTAACCTAAAGCATTTAATAAAGACATTTATAGTACAATATTATGGGGAATGGGAATGAGAGAGCTACTTACACCATGTTGGAAAGAGATCTCAGCAATGATTGAATGAGGGTATGAGGCATGAGTTGAGGTGTTCAGAGGCTTGACCAGTGTAGGACAGGATTTGACAGGGGAGGGAAAAAACTACATGACAACACACTACACAGTTAGACAAAAGAGCTAAGAATGAGGTAGTCCAAGCAAGGAGGAAAATCATTGATGTGTAATAATGTGATTGTGTTTGTGATCGACTCCACATACAGTAATGAGAGAAAATTGATAGAGGTACTCACGGTGCTTGGATGGGAAACATTCAATGTGCCAGTGGATGAGTGGGCACATGAGACAGGGCTTCAGTTCATGTCAGGAGAAAGTTGACAAAGGTCGTGGAGTGGAGTAGTCATCCCCTCTTAGTCAGGGAACAGGAGGGGACTTAGTGGTAAATACAAAGAGCAGATACATTCCATTCCAGCTGCTCCATCGTAGGTTTGGACAACGAGTTTCTCTATGAACTTAAACTCAGACATCTCAAAATGCATAAAGTCAACCACAGACGGCACATCTCACCCACTTGACACATCAAAGTATCCCAAGAAACGTTCCTGAATAAAGCCTTGATTCATCCACATACCTGACGATAACTGATAACTGTGAGCAGACTGGTGGCTCCTGTCACGAGTCAGACCGAAGGCGGCTCCCCTTCCCGTTCGGGTGGCGCTCGCCGGTGGTCACAAGCTACTAGCAGCCACTGATTTTTTTCCTCCCCCTCCTTATGTGTTTATTAGTTGTTCTTTATTAGTCAGCTGGCCCACCCGTTTATTAGTCAGCTGGCCACCCGTTTATTAGTCAGCTGGCCCACCCGTTTATTAGTCAGCTGGCCACCCGTTTATTAGTCAGCTGGCCACCCGTTTATTAGTCAGCTGGCCCACCCGTTTATTAGTCAGCTGGCCCACCCGTTTATTAGTCAGCTGGCCACCCGTTCATTAGTCAGCTGGCCACCCGTTTATTAGTCAGCTGGCCACCCGTTTATTAGTCAGCTGGCCCACCCATTTATTAGTCAGCTGGCCCACCCGTTTATTAGTCAGCTGGCCCACCCGTTTATTAGTCAGCTGGCCCACCCGTTTATTAGTCAGCTGGCCCACCCGTTTATTAGTCAGCTGGCCCACCCGTTTATTAGTCAGCTGGCCCACCCGTTTATTAGTCAGCTGGCCCACCGTTTATTAGTCAGCTTACCCGTTTAGTCAGCTGGCCCACCCGTTTATTAGTCAGCTGGCCCACCCGTTTATTAGTCAGCTGGCCCACCCGTTTATTAGTCAGCTGGCCCACCCGTTTATTAATCAGCCGGCCCACCCGTTTATTAGTCAGCTGGCCCACCCGTTTCTTTGTGCGGGATTGATTATTGTAACCCTGGTGTTTGTTATTGTCGAACATGTTGGTTTATGTTCGTGTATAGTGCTGGACTGTTTCGTTCCCGTGTCTGGGGCATTTTGTTTTGAGCACCCAGTGTTTAGTGGGGTGGCCGTGGTTCACCGTGTGTGCATTAAAGGAGCACTATATTGAACTCTCTGTTTTCCTGCACCTGACTTCCCACTCACGACACCCAGTACCTTACAGCTCCATAGGTCCCAGAGTGGTGGGGCAATTTTTAACAGATGACCAGACTGAAAAATCGTCTCGTTTTCATTCGATAGAGCATGTCAGATTTCGAATGTTTATGTGTAGCCTAGGCTGCTGCAACATTTATGGCATGAGTTTTTGCTTGTGTCTGTCCAGAGTGATTATGTGCTATCATCTTTGCTAAATAAATACCGGAGGAAAGTGGAAAGCCTACCTGAGCGCACGCGTCAACCTCTCTTTAATCTAACTTTTAAAGGATGATGCGATGGAAGCTATTAAATAATTCAGAATTGTTTTCGACATCCCAGAAAAGACAGTCGAAAGTTTGATTTGTTCAGCAGGGAATGCATTGTAACGTGTAATTACCTCTGCAAGCTCCTTGTAGTTGCCCTTGTTAACAGAACTTTCCCTCTTGTTGTGTCCCCTAAAATCACATTCTTGCACGAACAATGTTATTCAGGTCACTGTACCCACCTTTCGACCAAGACTCAGACTTTCCAAAAAGCAGGCAAGTCCAGCAATACAGGTGTCTTGATGAAAGGCTCCCTGTTACAGTAACTAGCTATACGTTTGATACCAGTTGGTATTGAATGCCCTCACCTTTTCATCCTTCTTCATGAAACTCAGGCAGAGGTCGACCATCGCTTTTAATTTCCAGCTTTTCCGTGTACCCCAGAGAACGAAAGGGGTTCTTCAACAAAAATTCCATAACATTTTCGTCAGGTTTGGCCATTCTACCATTCTGGCGGAGAAAACTGCACACTGCTGGCTACTGAAGTTAGCAAGGCATTTTTTAATAAATTGGACCAACTGGACTTAAAATTAAAGTTCTAAAAACCCCCAAAAAACGATTTATATAATACCTCCTCTGTCTCCTGTAATTTGAAAAAACTAATTTGAATTTAATAATATCCCAAAAATGCTCAACTATCACTCTTCACTCATAACCTCTAATCCAACAATGTCACCAAACCTCTCAACACATAGTTAACGATAACAATACAAATCACTGGGCTCATTCTCGGATCCTAATTCTATGATTAAATGGACAACATGTCAGTTCATACGGCAAAAGCTTTGATTGGTTGGAGGACATCCTCCGGATGCGGTCATAATTACCATGTATGTCTATGGAAGGGGGTGAGGACTACGAGCCTCCTAGGTTTTGTATTGAAGTCAATGTAGCCAGAGGAAGCTATCTGTCTTCCGGCTACACCATGGTGCTACCCCAGACAGTGCTGTTGAAGTTACTGTATACATTCATTGCAAAACAGTGTTTTTTAACCTTTATTTAACTAGGCAAGTCAGTTAAGAACAGATTCTTATTTTCAATGACAGCCTAGGAACAGTGGGTTAACTGCCTTGTTCAGGGGCAGAATGACAGGTGTTTACATTGTCAGCTCAGGGATTTGATCTTGCAACCTTTCGGTTACTAGTCCAACACTCTACCCACTAGCCTACGGTATAGTTTTATTTAAAAAGCATAACATTTTTAATGTGTCACTATTTTTATTTTTATGAAATTTCACTGAGGTGGATGGTCCTTCCCTTCTTCCTCTGGGGAGCCTCCACTGGTGTAAGTGAGCTCACAGATAGAGGTGTGTGGGTGTGTGCGACACACACGCACACATGCATGTACACACAAAGACATACACACAAAGAAAAACACAAATGCAAAAGACATTTTTATTTTTTGATTATCACATTATTTCAAATGTTTTAGTGTATTTGCTTCCTTTCTCTAATCACTATTACTATTACTACTATTGTTGTTGATGATGTCATTACATATCTCACTTTGCTTTAGCAACAGTGCTAATAGCTCTGAATCTGACTGTACTGTGTGTGTGTGTGTGTGTGTGTGTGTGTGTGTGTGTGTGTGTGTGTGTGTGTGTGTGTGTGTGTGTGTGTGTGTGTGTGTGTGTGTGTGTGTGTGTGTGTGTGTGTGTGTGTGTGTGTGTGTGTGTGTGTGTGTGTGTGTGTGTGTGTGTGTGTGTGTGTGTGTGTGTGTGTATTTGTGTGTGTGCCTGTGTGATGTGTGTGTGCTGCGTGTGTGTGCTGAGTGTATGTGTGTTCAGTGTGAGTTAATGACTGTAATGAGGATTTTAGGGCACGTTTTAGTTCATCCCCCAGGTGGCCAAGACAATAGAACATGATGCAGCTGCAGGAGAACAGGATAGGTGATCACAGGGAGCAGAGAGAGATAGATCTACTTCAATTGCTTTGGCAATGTTAACATGTGTTTCCCATGCCAATAAAGCCCCTTGAATTGAATTGAATTGAATTGAATAGAGGAAGAGAGAGAGAGAGGAAAGGAAGACAGTGAGAGAGAGAAAGGGCAGGGAGACGGATAGGGGGTTGGAGAGGGGGGGAGAAAGAGAGGACGAGAGAGAGAGATGAAGGGAAGGACGGGAGAGAGATGAGAGCAGGGGAGGAGGAGAGGATAGAGAGAACAAGTTGTTCATCAGGACAGCAGGTGGGAGTGAAGATAATTACACATTTTCTGAGAGAACAATCTGAGGAATGAAACATTTAGAACTAGAGGGCACTAGCAATGGTATCGCCCACACACACGCACACACACACACACACACACAACAATGGTGTTGTCAACGTCACTCTTCTCTATGATTATGGTAGGCTGTACCTGGACTGGTGGTTTTGATGGTGATGATAATTACACTGTTAGGACATGGTGGGCAGAGAGCATGCTGTCATTTTCTCTAGAATTTAGGCATCGGTAGATATCTACTCTGATTGCATTATGTTACATTTTAGATTATAGGTCTCTAAATTACATAAGCTCACTTAAAATCACTGAGGATGGTTTGGATAAATGTTCAGTATCTTTCAGAATTCCTTCACTCGATGGGAACTTTTTACATGTTTATACGTTTGAAGGAGTTAGAAATTCACTGAGAAGAATACTGAATAATTGAGTGGTATGAAAACGGGACAGAAACAGGACATGGCTGGTCTTTGATAGCTGCTTTGTTTACTCTTCAGAGTGTCAATGACTGAGGGTGAAGCCCAACTCTGCTGCTACACTCATTCACTTCCCCTCAAGGATTTAAAAGCACTTGATTCATGTACTCCATCTACAGGCTCTAGACCAATCCAATGCTTTAAAATTCTTAAGGGGGAGGGAATGACTTCAGGGAGAAGAGGGGAGGATCCGTTTCTACTTCGTGGTGGCCGTTAGTAAACCCAGAGAACTCCGGATCCCAGCAGCTCTCAGATCCTTATCAGTCTATCAGCCAATCAGCCGGCTGGTTCCTGCTTCCTAATCACAGCAGATGTGAGAAGTGAATTATCCCTCTGCTCTGATCTCCATCTAATAACACTGCAGTTCCTTCTCTTCAGGGCACAACTCAACTCAGCTGAACCGCTACTGTTGAACATTTACTGTTTACTGTTTACAGTATTGCAAAGTCTGCTCCTCTCATCTCTGGATCCCATCACGAACAGCCCAGTTAAAGAGGAGGAAAGGGAGATCAGACCATCTGTGACCACATAGTCAATTGGTTATTACGAGGCATAATAGGAGCCAGTTGGGACAGTGTTGTGGTGCTGCAGAGGAATGTAGAAACAAAGAAAGATCTCTGTGGGTAGGCCTATACAACTGAACACAATGAGAGGCCAGAGGAGATTTACCAGTAAGAGGCTACATTTAGACAGGCCCAATTCTGATCAGCTCGGAAAACAATCTGATATGAAAATATCTGATGTGATTGGTCAAAAGACCAATTAATAGAATAAAGATCTGAATTGTGCTGCCTATGTAAATGCAGACTAAGAGGCAGTGGCAGAGCCTCCAGGGAAAGGGTGCCAGTTACCCCTACGACTACAGACGTCCTTTGAAACACTGACCTGCTTAGAGGGCCACCAGTCAAATCAGGCCTAATTGAAACTTACTGTGTGAAAGACCCTTCTTTAATTGATTATTGCCATTGACCCTCCCAATACAGAGGTAGATGATTAGAGATATCCGGTAGGTGTTGCCATTGTGATTAACCATCCATAGAGGAGGATTTGTAAAACACTGGAGAGACATTAACCTTACTACTGATGTCAGGCAGTGTTCACTTTCAACTAGGTAAGAAAAAGAAGAGAGAAGAAAGTGTAGCGCCAGAGGGTGAACTTGCAGCAAAACAGCAGAGGAAGGGAGAGGGGGATTTAGCAGGCTCTTAAAAGGGAACTTCAATCAAGCGGAGATATGGGTTAGAATTAAGGACTTATCAATTGCATAGGCGTATTAATAAAGACCTGGGATAGTGACCTCTAATATGAGGGATGCAGGAGCGGGAAAAACGATGTGTTAATCTTCTCAGCAGCACTTAGATAAATGTCAAGAGTGTCTATCACCTCAATTAACCAGGCTGAGAGGCTGCCGGCTAACTGCTGCCAGGCTAACTGCTGCCAGGCCAACTGCTGCCAGGCTAACTGCTGCCAGGCAAACTGGTGTCAGACTAACTGCTGTCAGGCTAACTGCTGTCAGGCTAACTGCTGTCAGGCTAACTGCTGCCAGGCTAACTGCTGCCAGGCTAACTGCTGCCAGGCTAACTGCTGTCAGGACTAGGGATGGAGGTGGGGCGGTGTGCGTGTGTGTGTCCGTGAGTGTGTGTGTGATGCTTGTCTACTGAATGCTCTCCATCATTGGGCCACACATGTGCACACACGTGTGCACGCACACACACGTGTGCACTCACACACACACACACACACACACACACACACACACGCACGCACGCACGCACACACACACACACACACACACACACACACACACACACACACACACACACACACACACACACACACACACACACACACGCACGCACGCACGCACGCACGCACGCACGCACGCACACACACACACACACACACACACACACACACACAGCCCCAGCTTCTCGTCGGCAGCCGCAGCAGATTACCAGTCAGGCAGGTCAGCCACAGCAGGAGAAACACATTGCTGTCTTATGGCTTTAATACTCATCTATCTCCCTCTCCCCTCACCTTCCCCCTGTTCCGCATCTTCTCTCTCTACCGCTGTCTCTTTCCCTCTCTACCTCTCTCTCTCTCTCTGTCTCTTTCCTTCCCTCCTCTCTCTCTCTTTGCCTTTAATCAGAGACCAAAACAGATTGTGGTGTTACATAACCAGTCACCTGTCATCATTGTGGTCTATACCCCATGCTGCTGCAGCAGTACTAATACCAATCATTATGAGTGTTCCTCAACCTCTCCAGTATAATAACAGTAGTCGTCAAAGCAAGGCGCTACAGCTACATCTTTCTACCAGTCTGTAGGCTCAGAGAGCCTGGCACCACAAAGTAACCTCTGACTGAATCCAACGTGACTCGGATCAATTCTCACCAGAGGCAGCAGTGTTTTTTCTTATTCTAACAATGTAATAATGCATAGTCAAGAGCCTTGTTTGACCTGTTTGGTCAAGTTCTCATCTGCACTTCTCAGCTACGGGTCACAATACCTAGCTGCAGATGTCCCATTGATGTCCAGTACAATCAACAGCATCCGGTGGGGGTTCTCTTAAAATACCACCGTATTCTACACTACTAGTATTAAGGGAGGAATGATGAGAATGTGTTTTTAAGGACCAGATGGTTACAATTCAGGCTGTGTTAACTAAACTAGACTCTCAGTGATTAAGTGGGATGATATGTTGCCTCTCTGAACTAAATAACTATCGCTCCGTAGCACTCACTTCTGTCATCATCTCAACTAGCTTACCTGGTTAAATAAAGGTAAAATAGCAAATCATTTTAAAAAATACCTATGTAAAAATGCTGTTCATTGACTATAGCTCAGCATTCAACACCATAGTACCCTCCAAGCTCATCATTAAGCTCAGGGCACTGGGTCTGAACCCCACCCTGTGCAACTGCCTCCTGGACTTCCTGACGGGCTGCCCCCAGGTGGTGAAGGTAGGAAACAACATCTCCACTTCCCTTATCATCAACACTGGGTTCCCACATGTGTGCGTGCTCAGTCCCCTCTTGTACTCCCTGTTCACCCATGACTGTGTGGCCGTGCATGCCTCCAACTCAATCATCAAGTTTGCAGATGACACAACAGTAGTAGGCCTGATTAGCAACAATGACGAGATAGCCTACAGGGAGGAGGTGAGGGCCCTGCGTGTGTTGCCAGGAAAATAACCTCTCACCCAACATCAATAAAACAAAGGAGCTGATCGTGGTCTTCAGGAAACAGCAGAGGGAGCACCCCCCTATCCACATCGATGGGACAGTAGTGGGGAAGGTGGAAATCTTAAATCTTATTTCCTCTTACTTCCATTCCTTTACTTTAGATTTGTGTATTGTGTGTATTATTGTGAAATTGTTAGATATTACTTGTTATACACACCCGCAAAAACATCAGCTTAACACATGTGTGACCAATAAAATTTGCTTTGATTTGATGTTAGAGAGTGTATCATTAGTGAGTTAATTAAAGCAGTAGCCAGGGTCTGTCTGTCTGTGACATGACTGTCTGCCAGCTTCAGGACAGATCCTGACAGAGGCCTGACTCTCTCTCACTCCCTCTCGCTCTCTCTTTCTGATACACGGTTCACATGTGTGACACATTAGTCTCTTTTTCTCCTCATTAGGGTGCGTTACAGCACACACATACACACACCATACACATACACACACCACACACATACACACACCACACACATGCACACAGATGGCAGGCCCCCTGAACGGTACCAACTCCGTCCTGTGTGGTCGAGCGTCTAGACAAAAGCATGGCCTGATGGTGGCATTTACAGTAGTGTAAAGTACTTATGTAAGTAAAAAATACTTGAAAGTACTACCGAAGTAATTTTTGGGAGTATCTGTACGTACCTATTTATATTTTTGACAACTTTTAATTTTACTTCACTACATTCCTAAAGAACATAATGCACTTTTTACATTTTCCCTAATTACTCGTTACATTTCGAATGCTTAGCAGGACAGGAAAATGTTCCAATTCACACACTCATCAAGAGAACATCCCTGGTCATCCCTACAGACTCGGATCTGGCGGACACACTACAAATGCTTAATTAGTGCTGGTTTGCTTAATATAAGGAATGTTAAATTATTAATAATTTTACTTTTAATACTTAAGTATATTTTAGTAATTACATTTACTTTTCATACTTCAGTATATTTAAAGCCAAATACTTTAGACTTTTACTCAAGTAGTATTTTACTGGGTGACTTTTACTTACTTAAGTCATTTTCTTAATTTTAAGGTATCTCTACTTTTACTCAAGTATGACAATTGGGTACTTTTTCCACCACTGTACAGAAGGGGTAAAAAGTAAAAGTAGAGATACCTTAAAAGAAAATGACTTAAGTGAAAGTCTCCCAGTGCAGGGAGAAGAATTGGAGAAGCCGTTGAATGTGGTTCTAAACAACCCTGCCAAGCTCATACCACACATTATAAACACGGGAACATGGAAGGGCATTGTCATATTTTTAGCATTGCGCAGCACTTACTGCACTGTCTAATATTCATGTGAGCATATTCTCAGTGTTACACAATGTGTACCCACTGCCCAGTTCAAATTGCTTGGAGGAACCCAATTTCTTTGCCTTTGTAGCATGCACAAAATACATGAATATAATCCACAGGCGGAGTGGAGAGGTCCGTAACTGGCCTGGTTTTGGAGAGGCTGTGTCTGAAATGGAACCCGATTCCCTATATAGTACACTACATCTGACCAGATTCCCAAGTGCCCTTAATGGAGAAGTTTGCTGTCTGCCACCCAAGCCACAGACCGGCTCAAACATAACCATGGAGACAAGGCTATACTCATGGCTTCAGTGGGCTCCCAGCAAACATGTCCACATTGGCACAATGTGGGCCCAATGCGGGCTAAAATATTGGACCTGTAACGGCGTTCGTCTGTTGAAAGAAGAGAGTCGGACCGAAATGCAGCGTGTTGGTTACTCCTGACTTTAATGAATGAAAATGCGGTACATGAAATAACTGAAAGAGGAAAACAACAAACGGAACAAAACCTAATTACAGCCTATCTGGTGAAACTACACAGAGACAGGAACAATCACCCACGAAATACAAAGCGAAACTATGGCTCCCTAAATACGGTTCCCAATCAGAGACAACGATAAGCACCTGACTCTGATTGAGAATCGCCTCAGGCAGCCAAGCCTAACAACACCCCTAATCAGCCGCGATCCCAAATAATACAAAGCCCAATACGAAAACAACATATAAACCCATGTCACACCCTGGCCTACCCTGGCCTACCCAAACAAAAACACAAAATACAATGACCAAGGCGTGACAGAACCCCCCCCCCCCCAAGGTGCGGACTCCCGGACGCACCTCAAAAGCATAGGGAGGATCCGGGTGGGCGTCTGTCCATGGTGGCGGTTCCGGCTCGGGACGTGGACCCCACTCCATTAATGTCCTATTTCCTCCCCTTCGCGTCCTGGGATAATCCACCCTCTCCGCCGACCATGGCCTAATCGTCCTCACCCAGATCCCCACATAACTGAGGAGCAGCTCGGGACAGAGGGGCATCTCGGGACTGAGGGGCAGCTCGGGACAGAGGGGCAGCTCGGGACAGAGGGGCAGCTCAGGACAGAGGGGCAGCTCGGGACAGAGGGGCAGCTCGGGACAGAGGGGCAGCTCGGAACAGAGGGGCAGCTCGGAACAGAGGGGCAGCTCGGGACAGAGGGGCATCTCAGGACAGAGGGGCATCTCAGGACAGAGGGGCAGCTCGGGACAGAAGCAGCCCGGGACTGAGCGGCAGCCCGGGACTGAGGGGAAGCCCAGTACTGAGAGGAAGCCCAGTACTGAGAGGAAGCCCAGTACTGAGAGGAAGCCCAGTACTGAGATGAAGCTCAGGCAGGTAGTAGGCTCCGGTAAATCCTGGCTGGCTGGCGGAACTGGAAGATTCAGGTTGACTAGCAGATCTGGAAGAGGCTGGTTGTCTGGCAGATCTGGAAGAGACTGGTTATCTGGAAGAAACTGGTTGTCTGGCAGATCTGGAAGAGACTGGTTGTCTGGCAGATCTGGAAGATCATAGCTGACTGGCGGATCTAGCTGCTCTATGCAGGCTGACAGCTCTGGCTGCTTCTTACAGACTGACAGCTCTGACTGCTCCATGCAGGCTGACAGCTCTGACTGCTCCATGCAGGCTGATAGCTCTGACTGCTCCATGCAAGCTGACAGCTCTCTGCAGACTGGCAGATCCTGGCAGACTGGCACTTCTGGCGGATCCTGGCAGACTGGCGACGCTGGGCAGACTGGGAGCACTGGCGGCGCTGGGCAGACTGGGAGCACTGGCGGCGCTGGGCAGACTGGCGGCACTGGCGGCGCTGGGCAGACTGGCGGCGCTGAGCAGACTGGTGGCGCTGGGCAGACTGGGAGCACTGGCGGCGCTGGGCAGACTGGGAGCACAGTGGATTGCTGCCTGGTTGGGCTGAGGAGACAGTGGATTGCTGCCTGGTTGGGCTGAGGAGACAGTGGATTGCGCAATGAGATGGAACAGTAAATAAGCATTTCAACGTCATGGGCTCCCACAGTGAACAGACGTCTATTCCATGTTGCTTAACCGTCACTTCATTGATTCAACCATTAATTCAACGTTGAGTCAAACAGTGTGTGCCCAGTGGGTTTAGTCTGTGGTATTTTATGGAATAGACACCACCTGGAATGCGGCTTTAACCAATCAGCATCCAGGATTATACACACCCACATAAATAAACAAGTGCATGTAGAATATCATATAAGTATTTTTAGACTTCATCATTGGCAGTATACAACATCATTTTGTTTTTACACGACACAATAGAACACTTAAACTGGAACGACACTCTCAGTAACAGTTGCACAAATATAACTTGAGCCCTGAAAAAAATATGATTCCAACATAATTGGCTTTAAAGTTCCGAACCCTCATTGGTTTGAATGATGTCAATAATTGTATTGTGTATTCTTTTTTAACTTAACAACATGAATTGGGGTATTTACAAACCTCTCGCCCAAATATTCAAATGAGCCCCTGCCTCTACATTATGAAGTAGCTGGGCTTAGTGTGGGCTAGCCTGCGTTGGGCTGATGTGAGGTTGGTGTAGGCTAGCTTGTGTTAAGCTTGTTGTGGGCTAGCCCCTTGCCAACCAAATACCCATATGGGGCCAATGGGGATGTTTGCTGGACTGTGTCTAGTCTGCCTTTTATATTCAGAATGGATGTTTTTAACAAGAGTAGACATCCTTTATCCCTCCCTCTTTGGCTCTCTCTCTGCCCTCCCGTTCTGCACGCTCTTAACCAGCACTCAGAAAACATCAGGCACCTGACAGCGCCTTTATTAAATTAATCTACTGCTAAATGAAATGCCATCAATACCTCTAAATTGCAGATGCTGTATAAAATGTCAATCACTGTCCTTGAGGACTTGATGTGGATGGCCATTTTGATTACCCCTCACTTTGTTAATGTCCTGTGATTTACAGCGCCTCCGAGGACAGTTGACTATATATCAGGGTCTGATTTAAAGACACTGCAAATAATACTGTGTGCGACTCCAGGATGCTGGCCTTCTAAGTAGAGTTGCAAAGAAAAAGCCGTATCTCAGACTGTCCAATAAAAAGAAAAGATTAAGATGGGCAAAAGAACAGACACTGGACAGAGGAACTCTGCCTAGAAGGCCAGCATCCCGGAGTTGCTGATGTTGAGACTGGTGTTTTGCGGGTACTATTTAGTAAAGCTGCCAGTTGAGGACTTGTGAGGTGTCTGTTTCTCAAACCAGACACTCTAATGTACTTGTCCTCTTGCTCAGTTGTGCACCGGGCCTCCACTCCTCTTTCTATTCTGGCCAAAGCCAGTTTGCGCTGTTCTGTGAAGGGAGTAGTACATTTACATTACAGCGTTGTTCGAGATTTTCAGTTTCTTGGCAATTTCTTGCATGGAATACCCTTCATTTCTCAGAGAAAATAATAGACTAACGAGTTTCAGAAGAAAGGTCTTTGTTTCTGGCCATTTTGAGCCTGTAATCGAACCCACAAATGCTGATGCTCCAGATACTCAACTATTTTAAAAAGGCCAGTTTTATTGCTTATTTAATCAGCATGACAGTTTTCAGCTGTGCTAGTGTAACCGATGTGAAATGGCTAGCTAGTTAGCGGGGTGCGCGCTAATAGGGTTTCAATCGGTGACGTCACTCACTCTGAGACCTTGAAGTAGTTGTTCCCCTTGCTCTGCAAGGGACGTGGCTTTTGTGGAGCAATGGGTAACAATGCTTTGTGGGAGGCAGTTGTTGATGTGTGCAGAGGGTCCCTGGTTCGAGCCCAGGTAGGGGCGAGGAGAGGGACAGAAGCAATACTGTTACACTAACGTAATTGCAAAAGGCTTTGCTAATGATCAATTAGCCTTTTAAAATAACAAACTTGGGTTAGCTAACACAACGTGCCATTGGAACACAGGTGTGATGGTTGCTGATAATGTGTAGATATTCCATAAAAAATCTGCCGTAGTCATTCACAACATTGGGATATGGGCCAGCATTGTCACTTTTGGATGAATAGCGTGCCCAGAGTGAACTGCCTCCTACTCTGTCCCAGATGCTAATATATGCATATTATTATTCGTATTGGACAGAAAACACTCTGAAGTTTCTAAAACTGTTTGAATGATGTCTGTGAGTGTAACAGAACTCTTATGGCAAGCAAAAACCTGAGAAAAATCCAACCAGGAAGTGGACATCTGAGGTTTGTAGTTTTTCAAAGCTTGGCCTACCGAAAACACATTGAGATATGGATAAAGTTGCACTTCCTACGGATTCCACTAGATGTCAACCTTCTTTAGAAACTTGAATGAGGATTCTACTATAAAGGAGGGGCTCATTAGACCTCTTTGAGTCAGTTGTCTGGCTTAGTGCCTTGGTCTCATGACGCGCGCTCCCGACAGAGTTACCTCTCGTTCCAGTGCTTTTCTTCAGACAAAGGAATTCTCCTGTTGGAACATTATTGATGTTTTATGTTCAAAACATCCTAACGATTGATTCCATACATCATTCGACATGTTTCTAAAGGACTGTAATGGAACTTTTCGAGTTTTTGTCTGGACGAAGTGCCTGCGCATCATGAAGATGGATTACTGGGCTGGATTACAAGTGGCTATTTGGACATAAATGATGGACTTTATGGAACTTTATGGAACAAATCAGTCATTTATTGTCGAACTGGCATTCCTGGGAGTGCATTCTGATGAAGATCATCAAAGGTAAGTGAATACTTAGAGTGTTATTTCTAACTTCTGTTGACTCCAAAATGGAGGATATTTCTCTGGCTGTTTTGGGTTCTGAGCGCCATTCTCAGATTATGCTATTTCCGTAAACATTTTGGGAAATCTGACACAGCGGTTGCATTAAGGAGAAGTCTATCTTTAATTCTGTGAATAACAGTTGTATCTTTTATCAATGTTTATTATGAGTATTTCAGCAAAATCACCTGATATTTTGGAATCAAAACATTACTGCACTTAACACGCCAATGTAAACTGAGATTTTTGGATATAAATATGCACATTATCGAACAAAACATACATGTATTGTGTAACATGATGTCCTATGAGTGTCATCGGATGAAGATCATCAAAGGTTAGTGATTCATTTTATCTATATTTCTGCTTTTTGTGACTCCTATCTTTGGCTGGAAAAATGTCTGTGTTTTTGTGACTTGGCTATGACCTAACATAATCATATGTTGTGCTTTCGCTGTAAAGAATTTTTGAAATCGGACACGATGGGTAGATTAACAAGATGTTTAGTTCATTTGCTGTATTGGACTTGTTAATGTGTGAAAGTTACATATTTCAAAGAAGAAAAAAAATGAATTTCGCGCGCTGCCTTTTCAGTTCCGCTAGTGGAACGCCTGCCCTAGAAAGGTTAACAATGTCTACACTGTATTCCTGATCAATTTCATGTTATTTTAATGGACAACAACATTTTGTCCAAACTTTTGAACGGTAGTGTACGCGGCACATGCATACGGAACAAAGTCTTGCATGTGTTTACATGGTTTTGCGCAAGTGCCAGGTGATCAAAATTTCAACGGCAGTGCCAGCGCTCTAAAATGTCTGGTAAATGTACTTTTATGTGGATGTTTTTTCTCAGATTTCAACCTGAATCAGAAGCAACCACACAGAAAACCTGGAAGAGAAAGTTCAAGTGTAATTTTATTGAACATTCTAGCTCGTAAGAAAACCTTTCCCGTTTTTGCAATGCTTTAATTCAGACTGGATCCCAGATATCTGTCATGCAGGTGAATGAGGACCCAAAAGCGACTTGGCGAAAACAGAGTATTTAATCCAGAATAAACTTTACAAAACAAAAAACATAATACTACACGTAAAGACGAGAACAGACTGGAGACTTGATCGAGAACTGCAGGTTGCCTCGGGAAGGCACTTGAACCTAGCAGACTCAGACACCTGCTCACCACGCAGCATCTGAGGGAAACACGACACGACAGGGCAAAACATAGACACAGCACGGTGAATTATAAATGAGGATCCGACAGGGCAGGTACGGGAAACAAGGAGAGAAATAGGGACTCTAATCAGGGAAAAGGATCGGGAACAGGTGTGGGAAGACTAAATGATGATTAGGGGAATAGGAACAGCTGGGAGCAGGAACGGAACGATAGAGAGAAGAGAGAGCGAGAGAGTGAGAGAGGGAGGGGGAGAGAGAGGGATAGAAAGAGGGAAAGAACCAAATAAGACCAGCAGAGGGAAACGAATAGAATGGGGAGCACAGGGACAAGACATGATAATAAATGACAAAACATGACAGTACCCCCCACTCACCGAGCGCCTCCTGGCGCACTCGAGGAGGAATCCTGGCGGCAACGGAGGAAATCATCAATGAGTGAACGGTCCAGCACGTCCCGAGACGGAACCCAACTCCTCTCCTCAGGACCGTAACCCTCCCAATCCACTAAGTATTGGTGACCCCGTCCCCGAGAACGCATGTCCATGATCTTATGTACCTTGTAAATAGGTGCGCTCTCGACAAGGACGGGAGGGGGAGGGAAGACGAACGGGGTGCGAAGAAAGGGCTTAACACAGGAGACATGGAAGACAGGATGGACGCGACGAAGATGTCGCGGAAGAAGCAGTCGCACAGCGACAGGATTGACGACCTGGGAGACACGGAACGGACCAATGAACCGCGGAGTCAACTTACGAGAAGCTGTCGTAAGAGGAAGGTTGCGAGTGGAAAGCCACACTCTCTGGCCGCAACAATACCTAGGACTCTTAATCCTGCGTTTATTGGCGGCTCTCACAGTCTGTGCCCTGTAGCGGCAAAGTGCAGACCTCACCCTCCTCCAGGTGCGCTCACAACGTTGGACAAACGCTTGAGCGGAGGGAACGCTGGACTCGGCAAGCTGGGATGAGAACAGAGGAGGCTGGTAACCCAGACTACTCTGAAACGGAGATAACCCGGTAGCAGACGAAGGAAGCGAGTTGTGAGCGTATTCTGCCCAGGGGAGCTGTTCTGCCCAAGACGCAGGGTTTCTGAAAGAAAGGCTGCGTAGTATGCGACCAATCGTCTGATTGGCCCTCTCTGCTTGACCGTTAGACTGGGGATGAAACCCGGAAGAGAGACTGACGGACGCACCAATCAAACGACAGAACTCCCTCCAAAACTGTGACGTGAATTGCGGGCCTCTGTCTGAAACGGCGTCTAACGGGAGGCCATGAATTCTGAACACATTCTCGATAATGATTTGTGCCGTCTCCTTAGCGGAAGGAAGTTTAGCGAGGGGAATGAAATGTGCCGCCTTAGAGAACCTATCGACAACCGTAAGAATCACAGTCTTCCCCGCAGACAAAGGCAGACCGGTAATGAAGTCTAGGGCGATGTGAGACCATGGTCGAGAAGGAATGGGGAGCGGTCTGAGACGACCGGCAGGAGGAGTGTTACCCGACTTAGTCTGCGCGCAGTCCGAACAAGCAGCCACGAAACGGCGCGTGTCACGCTCCTGAGTCGGCCACCAAAATCGCTGGCGAATAGACGCAAGAGTGCCTCGAACACCGGGATGACCAGCTAACTTGGCAGAGTGAGCCCACTGAAGAACAGCCAGACGAGTGGAAACAGGAACGAAAAGGAGGTTACTAGGACAAGCGCGCGGCGACGCAGTGTGCGTGAGTGCTTGCTTAACCTGTCTTTCAATTCCCCAGACTGTCAACCCGACAACACGCCCATAAGGAAGAATCCCTCGGGATCAGTAGAAGCCACAGAAGAACTAAACAGACGGGATAAGGCATCAGGCTTGGTGTTCTTGCTACCCGGACGGTAAGAAATCACAAACTCGAAACGAGCGAAAAACAACGCCCAACGAGCTTGACGGGCATTAAGTCGTTTGGCAGAACGGATGTACTCAAGGTTCTTATGGTCTGTCCAAACGACAAAAGGAACGGTCGCCCCCTCCAACCACTGTCGCCATTCGCCTAGGGCTAAGCGGATGGCGAGCAGTTCACGGTTACCCACATCATAGTTGCGCTCAGATGGCGACAGGCGATGAGAAAATAAGCGCAAGGATGAACCTTATCGTCAGACTGGAAGCGCTGGGATAGAATGGCTCCCACGCCTACCTCTGAAGCGTCAACCTCGACAATGAATTGTCTAGTGACGTCAGGAGTAACGAGGATAGGAGCGGACGTAAAACGTTCTTATAGAAGATCAAAAGCTCCCTGGGCGGAACCGGACCACTTAAAACACGTCTTGACAGAAGTAAGAGCTGTGAGAGGGGCAGCAACTTGACCGAAATTACGAATGAAACGCCGATAGAAATTAGCGAAACCTAAAAAGCGCTGCAACTCGACACGTGACCTTGGAACGGGCCAATCACTGACAGCTTGGACCTTAGCGGTATCCATCTGAATGCCTTCAGCGGAAATAACGGAACCGAGAAAAGTAACGGAGGAGACATGAAAAGAGCACTTCTCAGCCTTTACGTAGAGACAATTCTCTAAAAGGCGCTGTAGAACACGTCGAACGTGCTGAACATGAATCTCGAGTGACGGTGAAAAAATCAGGATATCGTCAAGATAGACAAAAACAAAGATGTTCAGCATGTCTCTCAGAACATCATTAACTAATGCCTGAAAAACAGCTGGCGCATTGGCGAGACCAAACGGCAGAACCCGGTACTCAAAATGCCCTAACGGAGTGTTAAACGCCGTTTTCCACTCGTCCCCCTCTCTGATGCGCACGAGATGGTAAGCGTTACGAAGGTCCAACTTAGTAAAGCACCTGGCTCCCTGCAGAATCTCGAAGGCTGATGACATAAGGGGAAGCGGATAACGATTCTTAACCGTTATGTCATTCAGCCCTCGATAATCCACGCAGGGGCGCAGAGTACCGTCCTTCTTCTTAACAAAAAGAACCCCGCCCCGGCCGGAGAGGAAGAAGGCACTATGGTACCGGCGTCAAGAGACACAGATAAATAATCCTCGAGAGCCTTACGTTCGGGAGCCGACAGAGAGTATAGTCTACCCCGAGGAGGAGTGGTCCCCGGAAGGAGATCAATACTACAATCATACGACCGGTGAGGAGGAAGGGAGTTGGCTCGGGACCGACTGAAGACCGTGCGCAGATCATGATATTCCTCCGGCACTCCTGTCAAATCGCCAGGTTCCTCCTGAGAAGTGGGGACAGAAGAAATGGGAGGGATGGCAGACATTAAGCACTTCACATGACAAGATACGTTCCAGGATAGGATAGAATTACAAGACCAATTAATAGAAGGATTATGACATACTAGCCAGGGATGACCCAAAACAACAGGTGTGAAAGGTGAACGAAAAATCAAAAAAGAAATAGTCTCACTGTGGTTACCAGATACTGTGAGAGTTAAAGGTAGTGTCTCAAATCTGATACTGGGAAGATGACTACCATCTAAGGCAAACATGGGCGTAGGCTTGTCTAACTGTCTGAAAGGAATGTTATGTTTCCGAACCCATGCTTCGTCCATGAAACAACCCTCAGCCCCAGAGTCAATCAAGGCACTGCATGTAGCACCCGAACCGGTCCAGCGTAGATGGACCGACATAGTAGTACAAGATCTAGATGAAGAGACCTGAGTAGTAGCGCTCACCAGTAGCCCTCCGCTTACTGATGGGCTCTGGCCTCTTACTGGACATGAATTAACAAAATGTCCATCAAATCCGCAATAGAGGCACAGGCGGTTGGTGATCCTCCGTTCCCTCTCCTTAGTCGAGATGCGAATCCCTCCCAGCTGCATGGGCTCAGTCTCAGAGCCAGAGGAGGGAGATGGTTGCGATGCGGAGCAGGGAAACACCGTTGATGCGAGCTCTCTTCCACGAGCCTGGTGACGAAGATCTACCCGTCGTTCTATGCGGATGGCGAGAGCAATCAAAGAGTCCACACTGGAAGGAACCTCCCGAGAGAGAATCTCATCTTTGACCACTGTGTGGAGTCCCTCCAGAAAACGAGCGAGCAGCGCCGGCTCGTTCCAGTCACTAGAGGCAGCAAGAGTACGAAACTCTATAGAGTAATCCGTTATGGATCGATCACCTTGGCATAGGGAAGCCAGGACCCTAGAAGCCTCCCCACCAAAAACTGAACGGTCAAAAACCCGAATCATCTCCTCTTTAAAGTTCTGGTAATTGTTAGAACAATCAGCCCTTGCCTCCCAGATAGCTGTGCCCCACTCTCGGGCCCGGCCAGTAAGGAGTGAAATGACGTAAGCAACCCGAGCTCTCTCTCTAGAGTATGTGTTGGGTTGAGAGAGAACACAATCTCACACTGGGTGAGAAAGGAGCGGCACTCAGTGGGCTGCCCGGAGTAGCAAGGTGGGTTATTAACCCTAGGTTCTGGAGGCTCGGCAGGCCAGGAAGTAACAGGTGGCACGAGACGAAGACTCTGGAACTGTCCAGAGAGGTCGGAAACCTGAGCGGCCAGGCTCTCCACGGCATGGCGAGCAGCAGACAATTCCTGCTCGTGTCTGCCGAGCATGGCTCCTTGGATCTCGACGGCAGTGTTACGAGCGTCTGTAGTCGCTGGGTCCATTCCTCGGTCGGATCCTTCTGTCATGCAGGTGAATGAGGACCCAAAAGCGACTTGGCGAAAACAGAGTATTTAATCCAGAATAAACTTTACAAAACAAAAAACATAATACTACACGTAAAGACGAGAACAGACTGGAGACTTGATCGAGAACTGCAGGTTGCCTCGGGAAGGCACTTGAACCTAGCAGACTCAGACACCTGCTCACCACGCAGCATCTGAGGGAAACACGACACGACAGGGCAAAACATAGACACAGCACGGTGAATTATAAATGAGGATCCGACAGGGCAGGTACGGGAAACAAGGAGAGAAATAGGGACTCTAATCAGGGAAAAGGATCGGGAACAGGTGTGGGAAGACTAAATGATGATTAGGGGAATAGGAACAGCTGGGAGCAGGAACGGAACGATAGAGAGAAGAGAGAGCGAGAGAGTGAGAGAGGGAGGGGGAGAGAGAGGGATAGAAAGAGGGAAAGAACCTAATAAGACCAGCAGAGGGAAACAAATAGAATGGGAAGCACAGGGACAAGACATGATAATAAATGACAAAACATGACAATATCAGGGGTTACAGTCTGATTTATTAGGCAAGTTAGTGCCATGCGGCCTTGTACTGTTTGTTTGGTCAAAAGTTACAAACACTGTAGGCTATCAGTAAATCACATTCACAGAGCCTGATCAAGAGCCTGATCAACTATTGACTGTTTAAAAATACAGTCACTAAATGAATCTCTCCTTGGAGAGGGGCTGGTATTTTACATTTGACATTTTTTTGCCAGTCATAAAAACTATTGAATAAGTAATCTAAAATGCATATTTAAAACGTAACAATATTTTTTAAATGCATTCTATGCTGTGAAAATATTAATGTTTAAAGGATGTAGCCTAATCATGTGACTAACTTACCTGCCTTTAGTATCTTCCAGGTAAGGGCAGGGCTTGTTAAAACATTGGTTTTTGTGCAGCAACTTTATTAATTTTAATAAACACACACACACACACAGACATCTAGTTGCCAGTGCCATTCTTGAAAGACTGAAGCCTAGATCTCTTTATTACAAAAGAGAGAGAGAGAGAGAGAGAGAGAGAGAGAGAGAGAGAGAGAGAGAGAGAGAGAGAGAGAGAGAGAGAGAGAGAGAGAGAGACATAGAAACAAAGAGACAGAGAGACAGAGAGACAGAGACTGTTATGGTGTAAAGTAATGGACAGTGAGACAATTTAGATGTCTGAGCCTCCCTTTGGGAAAAGCCACTCAATCCAAGTTGTATGATAGATCTAGAAAGCATTGTGAGCCAATGACATATCCATAAGTCTATTAGAATCCATTTCACTAATATGTTGGGAGATTTGTGGGAAACGCGCATCTCAACCTGGATTGGACACTACATGACTATATTGCTGTCTACCCACTACTGTAAGTAACATGGCTTCCATTACAACCACAATGTTTGAAAAACAACAACAATGGGATTAAGTGAGAAAACTCAGCTAAGAGGAAGCAAACTAAGTTGATTCAATCCAATTGTTAGTAATATTATCACAATCATCATCTCTGTCATTACCGCTGTGTTTTCCTCCAATGAAATCTACTATAATTTTCCTCCCCATTAAATGTGCATTATCATCTATAGTCTACAGAGGCTGGGCCAACATGTGTGCTGCTCTCGCTCCGATCTCCTGAATACACAGAATTAATTCAGGCGAACAGCAGCAAAGTTGCAATTTCCTGTCATTTAGAAAGAAGGGGGTAGCTGCTGGGTATTCTGCAGGGAGGAGGGAGAATTCTCTAAGCTTCCCTTCCCTCTGTTCTCCTATCCTCTCCTTATCCCTCTCTTCCCTCTCCTCCTCCCTCGCTCTCTTCTCTTTTGAACTGTCCAGCAGAGACGGTCCCCCTCTCTGATCCACGAGATGGTAAAGCGTTACCAATCCACTTAGGTAAAGAGGCTCCTGCAGAACGAGCTGATGACATAAGGGAAGCGGATACGATTCTTAACCCGTACAAATGGGCATTTCTCTCTCCTAGCCCTGACACATTGGACTCAGATGACAAACTGTGATATTTATTCTGATTCTGTTTGTCACTGACTCAAATAAAGACCTAGAGATTATTTTCAGCTCATATGGCATACAGTAGTTTATAGCTCATATGCAGCCCTGCTATACTGCAGCAGACTCAATTGACAGTATAGTACATGACATCTGGTTTCAATGAAGGGATGATTATTGTTTACATGCACACACCATAACTGTTATGCAGGTGAATGAGGACCCAAAAGCGACTTGGCGAAAACAGAGTTTTTAATCCAGTAAAGTTACTTTACAAACAAAAGGCATAATACTACTCGTAATGACGAGAACAGACTGGAGACTTGATCAAGAACTGCAGGTTGCCTCGGGAAGGCACTTGAACGTAGCAGACTCAGACACCTGCTCACCACGCAGCATCTGAGGGAAACACGACACGACAGGGCAATACATAGACACAGCACGGTGAACAATAGACAAGGATCCGACAGGGCAGGAACGGAAAACAAGGGAAGAAATAGGGACTCTAATCAGGGGAAAAGATAAGGAACAGGTGTGGGAAGACTAAATGATGATTAGGGGAATAGGAACAGCTGGGAGCAGGAACGGAACGATAGAGAGAGGAGAGAGAGGGAGGGGGAGAGAGAGGGATAGAAAAAGGGAACGAACCTAATAAGACCAGCAGGGGGAAACGAACAGAAGGGAAAGCATAATGACAAGACAATCTAAGACAAAACATGACAATAACACTTACAGAACATGTTGCTGATAAACAGTACGAGCAAAGCTGAGTTCTGGCTGAGAATGATTCTAAAAGAGCCATCGCAGCACATTCAGGGCAGAGTTCAAACTCACAACCAACATTTGTCTCTGGTTAAACGTTTGGGGGCTTTGTACTGGATGCTCCTACAGGCCCTGGTGCGTGTATTTTTCTTTCCGCATCCAAAGTGTATGAGCGATGTTGTGAAGGAAGATAAAATATCAGTGTAAAGAGGCTAACAGAGCCAAACCCAGCCTCTTGCCTCATAGCAAGCTGCTGCACCACAAAGGCACACAGGTGAATTATTGATATCCTACATTTGTATTGAGGAGGTATCATCTGAGGAATCCGCTGGCGCTCCTCTGCTAGCTGAAACACTGTTGTCAGCACACCTAGTTCAGGCCAGAAGTGCTTACTACTGCTGTATACACCCACACAGTTCTCTGTGTCTTACTGCTTCCACAGACACACACACACACACACACACACACACACACACACACACACACACACACACACACACACACACACACACACACACACACACACACACACACACACACACACACACACACACACACACACACACACACACAGCTCTCTGTGCCTCATGATGGCCACACAACTGTTCATCACAAATACCTCTCAATTGCAGGGACAAAGTTACTGAACAGATCACAACCTCATCATGAGTCCAACTCCACCAGGACACGGCTTAATTGTATGTTTGTTTGAGAACACAGAGAGGGCTGTGTGTGTGTGTGTGTGTGTGTGTGTGTGTGTGTGTGTGTGTGTGTGTGTGTGTGTGTGTGTGTGTGTGTGTGTGTGTGTGTGTGTGTGTGTGTGTGTGTGTGTGTGTGTGTGTGTGTGTGTGTGTGTGTGTGTGTGTGTGTGTGTGTGTGTGTGTGTGTGTGTGTGTGTGTGTGTGTGTGTGTCGAAGCAGTAAGACACAGAGTATACAGCAGTAGTAAGCACTTCTGGCCTAAACTAGATGACCGAGAGAGATGAATAGATCTGCTGACACATCTCTGCTGCTTACAGCTTTGTTCCTCTGCTCCTCCTGTTCCTCTCTGCTCCTCTCTGTTCCTCTCTGCTCCTCCTGTTCCTCTCTTTTCCTCTCTCCTCCTCTCTGTTCCTCTCTGCTCATCTCTGCTCCTCTCTTTTCCTCTCTTCTCCTCTCTGTTCCTCTCTCCTCCTCTCTGTTCCTCTCTGCTCCTCTCTTTTCTTCTCTCCTCCTCTCTGTTCCTCTCTCCTCCTCTCTGTTCCTCTCTTTTCCTCTCTGCTCCTCTCTTTTCCTCTCTCCTCCTCTCTGTTCCCATCTCCTCCTCTCTGTTCCTCTCTGCTCCTCTCTGTTCCTCTCTGCTCCTCCTGTTCCCCCTGCTCCTCCTGTTCCTCTCTGCTCCTCTCTTTTCCTCTCTCCTCCTCTCTGTTCCTCTCTCCTCCTCTCTGTTCCTCTCTGCTCCTCTCTGCTCCTCTCTGCTCCTCTCTGTTCCTCTCTGCTCCTCTCTGCTCCTCTCTCCTCCTCTCTGCTCCTCTCTGCTCCTCCTGTTCCTCTCTGCTCCTCTCTTTTCCTCTCTCCTCCTCTCTGTTCCTCTCTCCTCCTCTCTGTTCCTCTCTGCTCCTCTCTGCTCCTCTCTGCTCCTCTCTGTTCCTCTCTGCTCCTCTCTGCTCCTCTCTCCTCCTCTCTGCTCCTCTCTGCTCCTCTCTGTTCCTCTCTGCTCCTCTCTCCTCCTCTCTGTTCCTCTCTGTTCCTCTCTGCTCCTCTCTTTTCTTCTCTCCTCCTCTCTGTTCCTCTCTCCTCCTCTCTGTTCCTCTCTGCTCCTCTCTGCTCATCTCTGTTCCTCTCTGCTCCTCCTGTTCCTCTCTGCTCCTCTCTTTTCCTCTCTCCTCCTCTCTGTTCCTCTCTGCTCATCTCTGCTCCTCTCTTTTCCTCTCTCCTCCTCTCTGTTCCTCTCTCCTCCTCTCTGTTCCTCTCTGCTCCTCTCTTTTCTTCTCTCCTCCTCTCTGTTCCTCTCTCCTCCTCTCTGTTCCTCTCTGTTCCTCTCTGGTCCTCTCTGTTCCTCTCTGCTCCTCTCTTTTCTTCTCTCCTCCTCTCTGTTCCTCTCTCCTCCTCTCTGCTCCTCTCTGTTCCTCTCTGCTCCTCCTGTTCCTCTCTGCTCCTCTCTTTTCCTCTCTCCTCCTCTCTGTTCCTCTCTGCTCATCTCTGCTCTTCTCTATTCCTCTCTGTTCCTCTCTCCTCCTCTCTGTTCCTCTCTGCTCCTCTCTGTTCCTCTCTCCTCCTCTCTGTTCCTCTCTGTTCTTCTCTGCTCCTCCTGTTCCTCTCTGGTCCTCTCTGTTCCTCTCTCCTCCTCTCTTTTCCTCTCTGCTCCTCTCTGTTCTTCTCTGCTCCTCTCTGTTCCTCTCTGCTCCTCTCTGCTCCGTTCTGTTCCTCTCTGTTCTTCTCTGCTCATCTCTGCTCCTCTCTGCTCCTTTCTGTTCCTCTCTGTTCTTCTCTGCTCATCTCTGCTCCTCTCTGCTCCTTTCTGTTCCTCTCTGTTCTTCTCTGCTCATCTCTGCTCCTCTCTGCTCCTCTCTGCTCCTCTCAGTTCCTCTCTGCTCTTCTCTGCTCCTCCTGTTCCTCTCTGTTCTTCTCTGCTCATCTCTGCTCTTCTCTGTTCCTTTCTGTTCCTCTCTGTTCCTCTCTGTTCTTCTCTGCTCATCTCTGCTCCTCTCTGCTCCTCTCAGTTCTTCTCTGCTCCTCCTGTTCCTCTGCTCTTCTCTGCTCCTCCTGTTCCTCTGCTCATCTCTGCTCTTCTCTGTTCCTCTGTTCTTCTCGGCTCATCTCTGCTCCTCTCTGTTCCTCTCTGTTCTTCTCTCTATTCCTCTCTGTTCTTCTCTGCTTCTTTCTGCTTGCGGTGCCAACTGGCTTATATGATGACATATTGACAGAGGTTCCATGAAGGCACACGGCTCCCTAACTGCTTGCTGGGTTGGAGAGGTCTGTGGGGGTCGTCTGGGGAAATAAAGAGGGGAGTCTGGTGGAGGAGATGAGGATGAATGAGAACATTCCTGGATGTCAGCAGCAGCATATTGATGTATAGCCAGAAGAGAGGAGAGGAGAGCAGAGGAGTGGGTAAATGTAGACTATTAGACTATTGTGATGTACTCCTGGGTTCCAAGTGAGCAGGGCAGCCATTGATTTCCTCTCCTCTCTCTAACTGGTGTTACCAGTGATTACCAGGCCCGGTGGGCAGAAGTCTGGTCTCCAACACAAACACACAGCACAAGACCAGAGGGAACACAACTCACAACTCCCAACCTAGCCAAGGGGTCAGCTATAAATCAATATGACCTTCTTCTACAACACAGAACACAGATCCTTCCTTCTAACTGGCTCCATCTCCCAGTATCCCCCAGAAGGCCTTAAGGCCCTAAGGCCCCAGGGTAATGCAGTATTGTACTACCCACAATGCTGAGACAATCATGATCTTTTGTCTTTTAGAGAGGTACTGGAGGGTGATAGATACAGTAGGAAGACCCTTGAATCGATCATTGAAGTGTAATAGAGGTGTTTCAATGGTGATTAACCTTGCCTGAGACCTGAAGAGATGCGTTGTCTCCCACTAAAACAGTCTTGTGGTACACAAAAGACCCTGGCTGTGTTTGAGAGGATAAAAACCGCAATGTATCCTTAATAAATTGTGACTGACTGATCTTCAAATTATAATGAGTCGTTATTATGATGCAAGGTGATTTGTAGGTCAGTCGGCAGTCGCCTGCAATCATTTTGATGCTCTCGAACACGGTCCCAGTCTAGGATGTCACACCCACATCCACTCACTAAGGCATGAATCTGGTGTGTTGACTCACTACATGGTGACATGCCGAAACAACCCTTGAAAATCACAGAGGAAAATTATTTAATAAACTAATATAGTTATCTTGGGAAATCTAGAGCGGAACATTCTCATTTTTCCATCCAAGCTCTGTTCTCTAATTGGCTTACTGTGGGTGGGTTGTGTTGTGTGAGGAAGTCAGTCAGGATGCAGGGGGTTTAAGCAGAAAGCACTGACCCCTGAGGTGTCGCCCCCTGGAGGCCTGTTAGGGTACAGCTGCACAATGAATAACTCTTGCAGACTAATTTTCCCAGAATCCCCTAAGTGTCACGTTCTGACCATAGTTCTTTTGTGTTTTCCTTGTTTTAGTGTTGGTCAGGACGTGAGCTGGGTGGGCATTCTATGTTGGATGTCTAGTTTGTCTGTTTCTGTGTTTGGCCTGATATGGTTCTCAATCAGAGGCAGGTGTTAGTTGTTGTCTCTGATTGGGAACCATATTCAGGTAGCCTGTTTTGTCATTGTGGGTGGTGGGTGATTGTCTATAATAGTTGCTTGTGTCAGCACAGTTCTTATGATAGCTTCACGGTCGTTATTTGTTTATTGTTTTTGTACAGTTTACTTCGTGTTTTTCGTCCATCTATTAGATGATGCATTCACACCACGCTGCGCTTTGGTCCGCTTCTTACGACGATCGTGACAGAATCACCCACCACAACAGGACCAAGCAGCGTGGTGAAAGGCAGCGGCAGCAGGAGCAGCGCAAGGAGGAATGGACATGGGAGGACGAGTTGGACGGTAAAGGACCCTGGGCACAGCCAGGAGAATATCGCCGCCCCAAAGAAGAGCTGGAGGCAGCAAAGGCGGAGAGGCGCTGGTATGAGGAGGCAGCACGGCGGCGCGGATGGAAGCCCGAGAGTCAGCCCCAAAAATGTATTGGGGGGGCATACAGGAAGTGTGGCGAAGCCAGGTAGGAGACCTGCGCCAACTTCCTGTGCTTACCGGAGGGCGAGAGAGACCGGGCAGGCACCGTGTTATGCTGTGGAGCACACAGTGTCCCCAGTGCGGGTGCATAGCCCGGTGCGGTACATACCAGCTCCTCGTATCGGCCGGGCTAGAGTGGGCATCGAGCCAGGTGCCATGAAGCCGGCTCTACGCATCTGGTCTCCAGTGCGTCTCCTTGGGCCGGCGTACATGGCACCAGCCTTGCGCATGGTGTCCACGGTTCGCCTGCACAGCCCATTGCGGGCTATTCCACCTCGCAGCACTGGCAGGGCGACCGGGAGCATTCAACCAGGTAAGGTTGGGCAGGCTCGGTGCTCAAGAGCTCCAGTGCGCCTGCACGGTCCGGTCTATCCACTACCACCTCCACGCATCAGCCCTCCGGTGGCAGCCCCCCACACCAGGCTGTCTCTTCGTCTCATCCCTACAGGTGCTCCCGCCTGTCCAGCGCTGCTGGAGCCTTCCTCCTCTCCAGCACTGTCGGAGTCTCCCTCCTGTCCGGCGCTGCCAGAGCTTCCGTCCCTCAGTCCAGAGGCGCCAGAGCCCCTCAGTCCAGGGGCGACAGAGCTCTTCCGCCGTCCAGCGCTGCCATAGCCTTCCTCCTCTCCAGCGCTGCCGGAGTCTCCAGTCTGCCCAGCGCCGCCTGAGCTGCCCATCTGCCCAGCGCCAACAGAGTCTCCCATCTGTCCAGAGCTGCTAGAGTCTCCAGTCTGTCCAGAGCTGCCAGAGCCGCCAGTCTGTCATGAGCCACCAGAGCCGCCAGTCTGTCATGGGCCGCCAGAACTGCCAGTCAGCATGGACAATGATGGAGTGGGGTCCACGTCCAGCGCCAGAGCCGCCACCGCGGACATATGGCCACCCAGATCATCCCCTATAGGTTTAATGTGGAGTCCGCACCTTGGGAGGGGGGGGGTACTGTCACATTCTGACCATAGTTCTTTTGTGTTTTCCTTGTTTTAGTGTTGATCAGGACGTGAGCTGGGTGGGCATTCTATGTTGGATGTCTAGTTTGTCTGTTTCTGTGTTTGGCCTGATATGGTTCTCAATCAGAGGCAGGTGTTAGTCGTTGTCTCTGATTTGGAACCATATTTAGGTAGCCTGTTTTGTCATTGTGGGTTGTGGGTGATTGTCTATGTTAGTTGTTCGTGTCAGCACAGTTCTTATGATAGCTTCACGGTCGTTATTTGTTTATTGTTTTTGTACAGTTTACTTCGTGTTTTTGGTCATCTATTAAATGATGCATTCACACCACGCTGCGCTTTGGTCCGCTTCTTACGACGATCGTGACACTAGGCTGTAAGAGGACTGAGTGAGAGGGAGAGGAGCAGCAGCTGGGTGGGTGGGAGTTGAGTCTTCCACTGCCCGTCTGGTGGGCAAAATACAGTAAGTGAGGTTCCACTGGTAGGCTTAGCAGAACAGGGCCGGGGCCAGTAGTTGAACAGTTCAGTAGTTGACGGTACAGTAGTAGAGGTAGCAAGGCAAGTCAACTGTAGAAGGACAGCACCTACCCCCACACCTGAGGCAACTGGTGGCACCTTAATTGGGGAGGACAGGCTCATAGTAATGCTCATAGTAATGCTCATAGTAATGCTCATAGTAATGCTCATAGTAATGCTCATAGTAATGCTCATAGTAATGCTCATAGTAATGCTCATAGTAATGCTCATAGTAATGCTCATAGTAATGCCTGGAACAGAATCAATGGAACGGTATCCAACACGTCAATGTATCATAACTTTTATAAGTTATTTGTTACAACCTTCAAAGTTTTCCCGTTGTCTAAATCTCTCCTCTACTCAGCAGGAGAGAGCTGATGCTTTCTGGGTTTAGTCTCTTCATAGGGCTCTGAAAGAGAGAAAGAGAGCTGATGCTTTCTGGGTTTAGTCTCTTCATAGGGCTCTGAAAGAGAGAAAGAGAGCTGATGCTTTCTGGGTTTAGTCTCTTCATAGGGCTCTGAAAGAGAGAAAGAGAGCTGATGCTTTCTGGGTTTAGTCTCTTCATAGGGCTCTGAAAGAGAGAAAGAGAGCTGGAGGGAGAGGGAGAGAGAAAGCTATAACACTTCTGATGGCTTTACAGTGAATATCTCTCAATGTAATCTAGATAAAACATGGGACCAGATCTGATCCACCTGCTGAATATCTAGAGGCTGGGCTATAGGCAAAGGGACATACGGTCATAGGGTCAGTACCCACATCTTTACCCTTCAAACTGGCAGTCCACTTCCAGACAGATGGATAGAGGTGGGGAGTGGACATTGCTGCTATTAAGAGCTATTAATAGCATCCAAATGTCCAGGCACTGATGTCATTTTGTGTGTGTGTGTGTGTGTGTGTGTGTGTGTGTGTGTGTGTGTGTGTGTGTGTGTGTGTGTGTGTGTGTGTGTGTGTGTGTGTGTGTGTGTGTGTGTGTGTGTGTGTGTGTGTGTGTGTGTGTGTGTGTGTGTGTGTGTGTGTGTGTGTGTGTGTGTGTGTGTGTGTGTGTGTGTGTGTGTGTGTGTGTGTGTGTGTGTGTGAAGTGGCAGCGGCTGGGTTCCCTGGGAATTGAAATTAATGAGTGTAATCAGAAGCAAACAGCGAGCAAAGCAAGGGCAATTAATACAAACAGGCGGGCAGTGAGCTGAGGGCTGGAGGCTGGAGAGAGATGGGGATTAAGATGCAGCGTGGACAGGCAGGCAGCTCTCAGCAGCAGATGTCCTGGAGGACGGGTGCTGGGAGGCTGGCACCAACACACATCCGCCAACCGGACGCTCTGGTCGGGGCAGCCAGCAGGCCCAACGCGAGCTGACAACCTCCTGGCAATGTTCTGATAACGTGATGATCTCTATTTAGAGCCAAACTGAGAGAGTAGTCAGGGCCCTGGCCTGCTCGGAGGCCTGGCTATATCAGAGTAACACTCAGTATGGAGGCTATACAGTGTGTATGTTTATAGAACTCTGCAGTTGTTCTAAAGGGCTGTGTGTTTATATAACTGTGCAGTTGTTCTAAAGGGCTGTGTGTTTATATAACTGTGCTGTTGTTCTAAAGGGCTGTGTGTTTATATAACTGTGCAGTTGTTCTAAAGGGCTGTGTGTTTATATAACTCTGCAGTTGTTCTAAAGGGCTGTGTGTTTATATAACTGTGCAGTTGTTCTAAAGGGCTGTGTGTTTATATAACTGTGCAGTTGTTCTAAAGGGCTGTGTGTTTATAGAACTCTGCAGTTGTTCTAAAGGGCTGTGTGTTTATATAACTGTGCAGTTGTTCTAAAGGGCTGTGTGTTTATATAACTGTGCAGTTGTTCTAAAGGGCTGTGTGTTTATAGAACTCTGCAGTTGTTCTAAAGGGCTGTGTGTTTATATAACTGTGCAGTTGTTCTAAAGGGCTGTGTGTTTATATAACTGTGCAGTTGTTCTAAAGGGCTGTGTGTTTATAGAACTCTGCAGTTGTTCTAAAGGGCTGTGTGTTTATATAACTGTGCAGTTGTTCTAAAGGGCTGTGTGTTTATATAACTGTGCAGTTGTTCTAAAGGGCTGTGTGTTTATAGAACTCTACAGATGTTCTAAAGGGCTGTGTGTTTATAGAACTCTGCAGATGTTCTAAAGGGCTGTGTGTTTATAGAACTCTACAGATGTTCTAAAGGGCTGTGTGTTTATAGAACTCTACAGATGTTCTAAAGGGCTGTGTGTTTATAGAACTCTACAGATGTTCTAAAGGGCTGTGTGTTTATAGAACTCTACAGATGTTCTAAAGGGCTGTGTGTTTATATAACTCTACAGATGTTCTAAAGGGCTGTGTGTTTATAGAACTCTACAGATGTTCTAAAGGGCTGTGTGTTTATAGAACTCTACAGATGTTCTAAAGGGCTGTGTGTTTATAGAACTCTACAGATGTTCTAAAGGGCTGTGTGTTTATAGAACTCTACAGATGTTCTAAAGGGCTGTGTGTTTATAGAACTCAGCTGTTGTTTTAAAGTGCTGTGTGTTTATAGAACTGTTCTGTTGTTTTAAATGGCTGTGTATTTATAGATCTGTGCTGTTGTTTTAAATGGCTGTGTGTTTATAGAACTCTGCTGTTGTTCTTAAGGGCTATGTGATTATAGAACTTTGCTGTTGTTTATAGAACTCTTCTGCGCACAAACATCAGCCCACAGGGAGAAGCACGAGATTGAAATTCACTCAACTTTCTCAAGTAGTGGTCACCAACTGGTCGATCCATGGCATTCCTAGACAATCGTCAAACATTTCTGTAAAAAACCCAACGATAAGGCCTTATGTTCCTATAAAAAATGTTGTCTCAGCTGTTGGTAGAAGGTGCACCAGATTCAGCTGCCCTGCATGCCGGTTAGGTGAACTGTTGCCATTTTTAACTATTTCATGTGTCTGAAGGTACAAACTCTGCCTTCCCAGCAGGCCCTGAGAGCAAATCAAGTGCACTATAGGCCTGCCACTTTGCCAGCAGCATACCACCCTGTATCCCACTGCTGGCTTGCTTCTGAAGCTAAGCAGGGTTGGTCCTGGATGGGAGACCAGGTGCTGCTGGTCTAAATATCCTAATGCCCCAGGGCAGTGATTGGGGACATTGCCTTGTGTAGGATGCTGTATTTTGGATGGGTAATTAAACGGGTGTCCTGACTCACTAAAGATCCCATGGGACATATTGTAAGAGTAGGGGTGTTAACCCTGGTGTCCTGGCTAAATTCCTAATCTGGCCCCCATATCATCCCCAGCTTACAATTGGCTCATTCATCCCCCTCCTCTCCCCTGTAACTATTCCCCATGTCGTTGCTGTAAATGAGAATGTGTTCTCAGTCAACTTACCTTGATAAAATAAAACCACTGGCCAATTGGATGGCTCAGATGACTGTGTCTGTAGGAATGTAGCAGGCCTAAAAGAACGTTGATACTCTGAGATTTCAAGATGTTTAAAACCATGACTAGAGAGACTCAATGAATACAGAAAAAAATGAGTGAGTTCATATTTAAGTTCTTCCTCAGCACTGTATTCAACACTTTTATAAACCATAAAATGTGTGTTCTTCCTATTTCCCCTCAGCGCTAAAAGGCACACTGCATCAGTAATGAATGAGTTGGAAAGTGGATCTATAAGCAGGCGTTATTGTTATTATTAGCGGCTTGGGTCTTTTTTTAATATTGAGGAATATTTCACTCTCTCTGTTCATAGGAGTATCAACATGAATTTGTGCATAAGGCAGAAATAATGCGGTGCAACTTGAGTTTCGCCATCATCTGCAAGACGGTGTCCCTTTTTGGTCAGAGTCAGTGGAGGAAAGGGAGAGTGGAGGGATGTTGAGAGGCGGACCCTCAGTCTGCTGCTCTCTCCCTCCGCTGAGACTGACCCTCAGTCTGCTGTTCTCTCCCTCCACTGAGACTGACCCTCAGTCTGCTGTTCTCCCTCCGCTGAGACTGACCCTCAGTCTGCTGCTCTCTCCCTCCGCTGAGACTGACCCTCAGTCTGCTGTTCTCCCTCCGCTGAGACTGACCCTCAGTCTGCTGTTCTCCCTCCGCTGAGACTGACCCTCAGTCTGCTCCTCTCTCCCTCCGCTGAGACTGACCATCAGTCTGCTCCTCTCTCCCTCCGCTGAGACTGACCATCAGTCTGCTCCTCTCTCCCTCCGCTGAGACTGACCATCAGTCTGCTCCTCTCTCCCTCCGCTGAGACTGACCATCAGTCTGCTGTTCTCCCTCCGCTGAGACTGACCCTCAGTCTGCTCCTCTCTCCCTCCGCTGAGACTGACCCTCAGTCTGCTGTTCTCCCTCCGCTGAGACTGACCCTCAGTCTGCTGTTCTCCCTCCGCTGAGACTGACCATCAGATGCAGGCACCATCAGCCCAGTAAAATAAAAAGCACATTTATTTAAATGTAAGCTCACTCAGCTGTGCTTTATAAGTAATACAACAATGGATCTATTACCGGTGTGATCATACAGCTTTTTTAATAAAGAAAAATGGCCTGAACAACAATGCATTGGCATGGCATTTCCAGCAATGCCAATATGCGGTGATAATGTATTGGGCCTATAGCTGACTCCACCAATCTCATTGCTACAGTACTGTTTTTAATTGATTACTGTTGCATAGGCTTATGTTTTTTACGTCATGTAAAAAAAATTAAGTGGTAGATATCGGCGTACATATGATCTTGACTCAGAAAATATTGGTGACCACTGTTCTAGAGTTTTCCCTGTTAACACTATCAACGTTTCCCTTTACTGTGGCAATTGTGATCGAATCACGCAATATTAGCCATTTTAAAAGCAATATACCAAAACAAAACAAACTATGCAAGAGATTTTGTTATAGGCATAATTCATCGGAGTAGGATTCTATTGCATTGATACCACTACTCAGCCCATAGTGGTATCAACAATCAACAAGGCATAAACAATCAGAGCTGCAGTAGGCCTATATGCAAATAGACCGTTGCCATATATGGATCTGTGCCATTTACTTTGAACTGGACTGTGTTTACAGCATGAGCAGTCGTGATGAAAAGATGCGCTGGTTTGAGATCAAAGCGAGAGCTACATGTAGCCATGTACACACATTTTGTTCATTTCCTTTGCTAGTTAGTGAGTTATTAACCAGTTATCAATCACTTGAATGTCAGCAACAGGGGAGTGAATGCTTCCTACAAGAGCACAAAACGTATACATCTCTAAACATCTTTGAAAAGCGAGTCAAGTAAAGAGCTTTTTTTGGTGTTGTATTTTGAGATGGGCTCGAATAAGCTAAGCAGCCAATAGGCAGAGGGTAGCATAATTTGTCTGCTTCTCTGTAATAATGTTATGGGAATAATAATGCATCTTATTTTGTAAAGTGGTTTCTTGCATCAAACACCACAAGTAGATAAGTGGATAAACAGGTTAATATCAAGCCCTGCATGTTTTGTCCATGTCTCATGGATTTTAGGCCTACATTGAATACCACACATTAGCTGCAACTGTAGGCTGAATGATATAACAGCTATTTCCATGTTAAAATGTTATGGGATGCATTTTCTCTGCTGTTTTTAATGGTAGGCCACTCTGGTAGGCCTACAGTGCATTCAGAAAGTATTCAGAACCCTTCACATTTTCCACATTTTGTTATGTTACAGGCTTATTCTAAAATGTAGTAAATAGTTTTTTACCCTCATCAATCTACACACAATACCCCATAATGACAAAGCAAAAACAGGTTTTACATTTTTCTTTTAAGCGAAAATATCACATTTCCATAAGTATTCAGGCTCTTTACTCATTACTTTGTTGAAGCACCTTTGGCAGTGATTACAGCCTTGTGTCTTCTAGGGTATTATGCTACAAGCTTGGAAAACCTGTATTTGAGAGGTTTCTCCCATTCTTCTCTGCAGATCCTCTCAAACTCTGTCAGGTTGGATGGGGAGGTTGCTGCACAGCTATTTTCAGGTCTCTCCAGAGATGTTCGATCGGGTTCAAGTCTGTGCTGTGACTGGGCCACTCAATGACATTCAGAGACCTGTCCTGAAGCCACTACTGCATTGTTTTGGCTGTATAAGTTATGAAAGTAAGACCAAGTTGAATAAAAATGTAATAATTCAACAGGGGCGGGCAATAGACAGGTCAAGGCAGGTAGGTTTCAATAAACCAGAGGTGGGGCAACAGTACCGGACGGCATGCAGGTCAAGGTCAGGGTAAGGCAGAGGTTGGTAATCGAGAGGGGGGCAAAGGTACAGGTCGGCAAGCAGGCTCAGGGTCAGGAAACAGGAGACAAAGGGCTGTGAGACATGGGTTTGACTCTGGACACATGAAAGATGGGATGCATATGAAGGGTACGGGGCAACAGAAGATGAACAGCAGAGGGACTAATGATCTTGGAGATGGGAAATGGGCCAATAAACTGGGGAGAGAGTTTGCGGGATTCCACCAGGAGGGGCAGATACCGGGTGGACAGCCATACCTTCTGCCCGAGAAGATACCGGGGAGCTGGGGTCCGATGGCGATCTGCTTGTCATCGTTTCCTGTAGGTGGTCTTGAGGAGGGCCGAACCGGGCTCTCCTTCAGGTACGACGACAGCGGCGGACAAACATCTGGGCAGAAAGTATGTCGACCTCCTCTTCCTGCTCAGGCAAGAGCAGGGGCTGATTCCTCAGGGAACACTCGAGCGGTGATAGGCCCGTGGTAGAGCAGGGAAGGATGTTGCAGGTGTATTCCACCCACACCAGCTGCTGGCTCCAGGTGGTGGGGTTGGCGAAGACCAGGCAGCGCAGGGTGGTCTCGAGGTCTTGGTTGGCTCGATCTGACTGGCCATTGGACAGGGGGTGGAACCCGGGGCACAGGCTGGCCAATAACCCAATGAGGGTGCAGAACACCTTCCAGAACCGGGACGAGAACTGAGGACCACGGTCAGAGACAATGTCCACGGGCAGTCCATGGATCCGGAAGATGTGCTGGACCATGAACCGATTCAGCATGACCCGGAGAACGTCAATCACCAGAGCCTGGAATACGGCAGGGGCGTTGGTGAGGCCAAAGGGCATTATCAGATATTCGTAGTGGCCACTTGCCTTGTTGAAGGCGGTCTTCCGCTCGTCCCCCTCTCGTATCCACACCAGGTGGTCGGCGTTTTGTTTATCCAGCTTGGAGAACACAGTAGCCCCCTGGAGCGGCTGGAAAGGCCTTGGAAATTAGTGGTAGCAGATAATGTTTCTTAACAGTGATGTCATTGAGTCCCTGGTAGTCAATGCACGGGCACAGGGTATTGTCCTTGTGCCAGGGGGAGAGGAAGAAGGACGGATAAGTCCAGTAGCTAGGGAGTCCCAAATGTAGTCCTCCATAGCCTTGGTTTCAGTTCCAGACAGTGAGTACAGATGTCCCCGGGGCAGCATGGTGCTAGAGAGAAGTTCAATCCCGCAGTCAGAGGGGAGATGCGGCAGAAGGGAAGTGGCCCGGGACTTGCTGAACACCTCCCGGAGATCCTGGAACTCCGCAGGAATGGCAGAGAGATCCGAAACCACATCCGATGACACAGGAAGACGTCCCGGGGCAGGTTGGCCAACTTTAGACAATGGGCGTGGCAGAACGGACTCCAGCCCATGATGGCATCCGTAGACCAGTTGATGAGTGGGTTGTGTCGCTGGAGCCAGGAGAATCCCAAAACCACAGGAATCTGCGAGGGGGGAGCTTAATGAGCAGGAACTGAATGGTCTCGCTGTGATTCCCTGACACAGGTTGATGGGAGTGGTGTTATGGATGATCTGACCGATAGAGCGCCTGTCCTACACTCTAACATCCACGGGAATGGAGCGGGGCTGAGTGGGGATGTTCAGCTCGGAAACCAGTGTGGTGTCCAAAAAGCTCTCATCGGCCCCAGAGTCAACGAAGACACAGAGAGATTTGGACTGTTTTCCGCACAGCAGAATGACATGAAAAGGGGTAAGGGAAGCAGAAAACTTCCCCATATGGCCCATCAGAGTACTCGCTCCTACCGGTGAGCTTCGTCTTATACCGGGCACGAGGACACAAAATGACCAAATGTCCCGCAATACAGGCAGCTCCCTGTGCTGATCCGGTTTTGCTGCTCCACTGGCGACAGCCCAGCCCTGCTTAGTTGCATGGGCTCGGGAAACAGTGCTTCGGCCCTCGTCAGTGACTCTCGAAGAAGGTCGGGAAATCTCGGGTGCTCTTGGCCATGGGACCGCCGGGGACTTCTGGGATGACTCGGAGGCAATGTGGAATCCCTGGACATGCGAGTGAAATTGAATTTCCTCTCCATCCGTCATTCCTACAATCACCCATCGATGTGGATGGTCATAGCGATGAGGGAGTCAAAATCTGTGGGTAACTTCCAAGCCGCAAGCTCGTCCTTAACCTTCTCTGAGAAAAAATAAAAAAATTAATTCATTAAAAATCCTACAATGTGATTTTCTGGATTTTTTTTCTAATTTTGTCTGTCATAGTTGAAGTGTACCTATGATGAAAATTACAGGCCTCTCTCATCTTTTTAAGTGGGAGAACTTGCACAATTGGTGGCTGACTAAATACTTTTTTGCCCAACTGTATGTACTTTTCTCATTTCATTGTTCGCTCGATCCTGACTTGTCTCCCAGTCCCTGCGGCTGAAAAACACCCCGGACCATGATGCTGCCACCACCATGCTTTACCTTAGGGATGGTGCCAGGTTTCCTCCAGATGTGACACTTGGCAGTCAGGCCAAAGAGTTCAGTCTTCGTTTCATCAGACCAGAGAATCTTGTTTCTCATGGTCTGAGAGTCTGTTAGGTGCCTTTTGGCAAACTCCAAGCGGGCTGTCATATGCCTTTTACTGAGGAGAGGCTTCCATCTGGCCACTCTACCATAAAGGCCTGGTTGATGGAGTGCTGCAGAGATAGTTGTCCTTCTTGAAGATTCTCCCATCTCCACAGAAGAACTCTGGAGCTCTGTCAGAGTGACCATTGGGTTCTTGGTTACCTCCCTGACCAAGGCCCATCTCCCCAATTGCTCAGTTTGGCTGGGTCAAAAATCAAATCAAATCAAATTTTATTTGTCACATACACATGGTTAGCAGATGTTAATGCGAGTGTAGCGAAATGCTTGTGCTTCTAGTTCCGACAATGCAGTGATAACCAACAAGTAATCTAACTAACAATTCCAAAACTACTGTCTTATACACAGTGTAAGGGGATAAGGAACATGTACATAAGGATATATGAATGAGTGATGGTACAGAGCAGCATACAGTAGATGGTATCGAGTACAGTATATACATATGAGATGAGTGTGTAGACAAAGTAAACAAAGTGGCATAGTTAAAGTGGCTAGTGATACATGTGTTACATAAGGATGCAGTCGATGATGTAGAGTACAGTATATACATATGCATATGAGATGAATAATGTAGGGTAAGTAACATTATATAAGGTAGCATTGTTTAAAGTGGCTAGTGATATATTTACATCATTTCCCATCAATTCCCATTATTAAAATGGCTGGAGTTGGGTCAGTGTCAATGACAGTGTGTTGGCAGCAGCCACTCAATGTTAGTGGTGGCTGTTTAACAGTCTGATGGCCTTGAGATAGAAGCTGTTTTTCAGTCTCTCGGTCCCAGCTTTGATGCACCTGTACTGACCTCGCCTTCTGGATGATAGCGGGGTGAACAGGCAGTGGTTCGGGTGGTTGATGTCCTTGATGATCTTTATGGCCTTCCTGTAACAACGGGTGGTGTAGGTGTCCTGGAGGGCAGGTAGTTTGCCCCCGGTGATGCGTTGTGCAGTCCTCACTACCCTCTGAAGAGCCTTACGGTTGAGGGCGGAGCAGTTGCCGTACCAGGCGGTGATACAGCCCGCCAGGATGCTCTCGATTGTGCATCTGTAGAAGTTTGTGAGTGCTTTTGGTGACAAGCCGAATTTCTTCAGCCTCCTGAGGTTGAATAGGCGCTGCTGTGCCTTCTTCACGACGCTGTCAGTGTGAGTGGACCAATTCAGTTTGTCTGTGATGTGTATGCCGAGGAACTTAAAACTAGCTACCCTCTCCACTACTGTTCCATCGATGTGGATAGGGGGGTGTTCCCTCTGCTGTTTCCTGAAGTCCACAATCATCTCCTTAGTTTTGTTGACGTTGAGTGTGAGGTTATTTTCCTGACACCACACTCCGAGGGCCCTCACCTCCTCCCTGTAGGCCGTCTCGTCGTTGTTGGTAATCAAGCCTACCACTGTTGTGTCGTCCGCAAACTTGATGATTGAGTTGGAGGCGTGCGTGGCCACGCAGTCGTGGGTGAACAGGGAGTACAGGAGAGGGCTCAGAACGCACCCTTGTGGGGCCCCCGTGTTGAGGATCAGCGGGGAGGAGATGTTGTTGCCTACCCTCACCACCTGGGGGCGGCCCGTCAGGAAGTCCAGTACCCAGTTGCACAGGGCGGGGTCGAGACCCAGGGTCTCGAGCTTGATGACGAGCTTGGAGGGTACTATGGTGTTGAATGCCGAGCTCTTCCTAGAGCTGGGTGACCAGCTCTAGGAAGAGTATTGGTGGTTCTAAACTTCTTTCATTTAATAATTATGGAGGCCACTGTGTTCTTAGGGACCTGCAGAAATATTTTGGTACCCTTCCCCAGATCGACACAATCCTGTCTCTACGGACAATTATTTCAACCTCATGGCTTGGTTTTTGTTCTGACATGCACAGTCACATATATAGACAGGTGTGTGCATTTACAAATTATGTCCAATCAATTGAATTTACCACAGGTAGACTCCAATCAAGTTGTAGAAACATCTCAAGGATGATCAATGGAAATAGGATGCACCTGAGCTCAATTTCGAGTCTCATAGCAAAGGGTCTGAATGCTTATGTAAATAAGGTATTGCTCTTTCTTTTATTTTTATAAATTAGTAAAACAATTCTAAAAACCTGTTTTCACTTTGCCATTATGGGGTATTGTGTGTAGATTGATAAGGGGGGAAAATATTTTTTCAATTTTAGAACAAGGCTGTAACGTAACAAAATGTGGGGTCTGAATACTTTCCACATGTACTGCACGTTATGATCAAATAGCCACAGTAGCCTACATGGCCACTCTTTAAACTGTAAGTTAAAGTTGGGACAGCCTCAGTGTTCAATGTAAAAAGTTGCGCTGGAAGTTGCACAGAATTTTCACAAAGTTGAAGTTTGCGCTCAGCCGACCTGAAATTTGCTCAGTGCCGAAAAACATTACAGGGAACATTGGCTGTGTATTTACAGAACTCTACAGATGTTCTGAAGGGCTGTGTGTTTATAGAACTCTGCAGATGTTCTAAAGGGCTGTGTGTTTATATAACTCTACAGATGTTCTAAAGGGATGTGTGTTTATAGAACTCTGCAGATGTTCTAAAGGGCTGTGTGTTTATAGAACTCTGTAGATGTTCTAAAGGGCTGTGTGTTTATAGAACTCTGCAGATGTTCTAAAGGGCTGTGTGTTTATAGAACTCTACAGATGTTCTAAAGGGCTGTGTGTTTATAGAACTCTGTAGATGTTCTAAAGGGCTGTGTGTTTATATAACTCTACAGATGTTCTAAATGGCTGTGTGTTTATATAACTCTGCAGATGTTCTAAAGGGCTGTGTGTTTATAGACCTCTGCAGATGTTCTGAAGGGCTGTGTGTTTATAGAACTCTACAGATGTTCTAAAGGGCTATGTGTTTATAGAACTCTGCAGATGTTCTAAAGGGCTGTGTGTTTATAGAACTCTACAGATGTTCTAAAGGGCTGTGTGTTTATATAACTCTACAGATGTTCTAAAGGGCTGTGTGTTTATAGAACTCTGCAGATGTTCTAAAGGGCTGTGTGTTTATAGAACTCTACAGATGTTCTAAAGGGCTGTGTGTTTATATAACTCTACAGATGTTCTAAAGGGCTGTGTATTTATAGAACTCTGCAGATGTTCTAAATGGCTGTGTGTTTATATAACTCTGCAGATGTTCTAAAGGGCTGTGTGTTTATAGAACTCTACAGATGTTCTAAAGGGCTGTATGTTTATATAACTCTACAGATGTTCTAAAGGGCTGAGTGTTTATAGAACTCTACAGATGTTCTAAAGGGCTATGTGTTTATAGAACTCTGCAGATGTTCTAAAGGGCTGTATGTTTATAGAACTCTACGGATGTTCTAAAGGGCTGAGTGTTTATATAACTCTACAGATGTTCTAAAGGGCTGTGTATTTATAGAACTCTGCAGATGTTCTAAATGGCTGTGTGTTTATATAACTCTGCAGATGTTCTAAAGGGCTGTGTGTTTATATAACTCTACAGATGTTCTAAAGGGCTGTGTGTTTATAGAACTCTACAGATGTTCTAAAGGGCTGTGTGTTTATAGAACTCTGCAGATGTTCTAAAGGGCTGTGTGTTTATAGAACTCTACAGATGTTCTAAAGGGCTGTGTGTTTATAGAACTCTGCAGATGTTCTAAAGGGCTGTGTGTTTATAGAACTCTGCAGATGTTCTAAAGGGCTGTGTGTTTATAGAACTCTACAGATGTTCTAAAGGGCTGTGTGTTTATAGAACTCTGAAGATGTTCTAAAGGGCTGTGTGTTTATATAACTCTACAGATGTTCTAAATGGCTGTGTGTTTATAGAACTCTGCAGATGTTCTAAAGGGCTGTGTGTTTATAGACCTCTGCAGATGTTCTGAAGGGCTGTGTGTTTATAGAACTCTACAGATGTTCTAAAGGGCTGTGTGTTTATAGAACTCTGCAGATGTTCTAAAGGGCTGTGTGTTTATAGAACTCTACAGATGTTCTAAAGGGCTGTGTGTTTATAGAACTCTACAGATGTTCTAAAGGGCTGTGTGTTTATAGAACTCTGCAGATGTTCTAAAGGGCTGTGTGTTTATAGAACTCTGCAGATGTTCTAAAGGGCTGTGTGTTTATAGAACTCTACAGATGTTCTAAAGGGCTGTGTGTTTATAGAACTCTGCAGATGTTCTAAACGGCTGTGTGTTTATAGAACTCTGCAGATGTTCTAAAGGGCTGTGTGTTTATAAAACTCCACAGATGTTCTAAAGGGCTGTATGTTTATATAACTCTACAGATGTTCTAAAGGGCTGAGTGTTTATAGAACTCTACAGATGTTCTAAAGGGCTATGTGTTTATAGAACTCTGCAGATGTTCTAAAGGGCTGTATGTTTATAGAACTCTACGGATGTTCTAAAGGGCTGAGTGTTTATAGAACTCTGCAAATGTTCTAAAGGGCTGTATGTTTATAGAACTGCAGATGTTCTAAAGGGCTGTATGTTTATAGAACTCTACAGATGTTCTAAAGGGCTGTATGTTTATAGAACTCTACAGATGTTCTAAAGGGCTGAGTGTTTATAGAACTCTGCAGATGTTCTAAAGGGCTGTATGTTTATAGAACTCTGCAGATGTTCTAAAGGGCTGTATGTTTATAGAACTCTACAGACGTTCTAAAGGGCTGTGTGTTTATGTGTGTTTGAAAAATCAAGTTGCTCACTCTATCTTTAATACTCCCATGATATGTTTTGTGGATGAACCCGTTTTGAGCTGGCATTCAAGCAATAGAAAATCTGAGTTACTGGGTCAGTGTACCAGCCCCTTCCACCCCATGTCAACTACTGTATAGGATGATGGAGAGCAGTGATTGTTTCCTGGTTTATTTTAAGCTCTTCTGATTGAAACATCCTAGTTGGCTTCATGTATTTAGGTGTTCTTATCCCTGTGTTTTCCCTTGTATAAATACAGAAAGTGTTCTGGTTGTTGTTTGGGTTAATTGATGTTAAACTAGACTGTCACAGCCACAGGATCCTCTCACGCTCTGCCTGTTTGTTTCCTGGGATCCTGGGTATTCCCCTGTGGTATAACGTTTCCAATGTTTATATGAGGTAATTATGTGAGTGTAAAACTACACCAGGCCGGAGCACAGAGCACTGTCAGAACCTCTGAATCCTGCCTCTCCAGTCCACATCAATTTAGCCTGAAATGGAACAATGATGTCAGCTGTAAATAGATGCATTTAGCTGACGTAAAGGGAAGGAAGGAAGAGAGAAGGTGACATCATTTGTCAATCGATAGAAACCTTGTCCAGAATCTAGTTTACCATCACCCTCAATTTTCTTACACAACTTTTTCTATATATTATTTTAGATAAGTCTACTCAACTAAAGTTTGTAACAATTTGTATGTATTAGAAATTCTCTGACTGAATAGCACTTCTGAGATTCCAATCACATTGATTGAATTTACCTCTTAATGTGATTTGTCAGTCAATTTTGAGGAGAAATATTATTGCCTATTGATTGATTATAGCTGCCAAACATAAATCCAGTTTTTATTGTCTTTCTTCTGTAGCAGCCAATGCTGTCTCTGTCGCCTTCATGTGCATCCATAAATTACTGCCATTTCCATAACTAGTGAAATATGTGTTTTCATACCTTTGAAAGGGAATAGTTTAATGTGCCACTCTTTTAGAACCCTATTAATTTAATGGCAGACAATTCACAGTAAACTAAAAAATTTATTGTTTCGTTCATGACCTAGGCTACAGGAAACTGCCAGCTTACATAAAGTAGCCCAGGCTGTGTGTAGGAATTGACAACTTTCCTCACATAATTGCTTTAAAAGCTTTTTATTTGGCCAAGGATCAAAATATCACTGCTCCCTGATGTAGCATGCCTGCCCCCTTGTGGAATGATGGGACAATGTCACTTTGAAAGTCATCAAAACTTGAAATGGGGAAAAGAGATCAGTATCATTCTTTCAGTATGAGATTATTTTTTTAAATAGGGCATAATTGTCCGGTATATAACGTTTTATTATTTCATATATTATACCATCATGAAACAGTAACCCAGTTCAAAAACAGACAGGATACATTTAACTCCATCTAAGGGGAAAATCTGGGTTTACAATGCACCAGTAAACCCATCATTTTTGTCAGAGAGTGTCTGAGAAGGGATGATGGTTCCACCATACAGACTTTCACCAAATTCTTCTCTCATTAATATGCTCATCATTCATCTCTATACAAAAGCAACTGTGTAACATAATTAGAACCGTCAAATCAAACTGAAGTGCAAAAACAAAACTCCTTGGCAATTAAAGCTGTTTCCATGGTTCTCCACCCGAAAGCTATTTCAAAGCTCTAGAGATCCAGAGTTTAGAGTTGAACATTTCCTTTATGAGAAACACACTTCGTCATTAAAGAAAAACTCCAGTCACCGGGATCAGGAGATGCCAAACATACACACACACGCTCAGACGCCAGTGAGTCGTATTTTAGAAGCTGTGCGTCAGAGCCGTGCCATGGGCCAAACCACTTATTAAACAGAGGAAAGCCAAGTGCCATAAAGGCAGGAGGCTGGCAACTTGTTATTATTCTTTCTGTGAGGTGAACAGCCAGAGATCAATGGCCGTGGTGGTTTCCTCTGCCACAACTATGGCCCAGTAAAGTACAGAGCCCCAGCCGACAGAGACAGATATTAACTAGCTCAGTTCCTTTGAAGCGAATGCCAAGAATAATTTCCCACATGTAACATTTCCCACCAAAACCACAGAGTCACTGCTGCATTCTCTACCCCACCACACAGAGCCAGGCCTATAGGCTACATTCACACAGAGTGAGAGAGGAGAGAGTGACAGAGAGAGAGATTGAGGGTGAGAGAAAACCAGTGAAAAAGGGAGTGGACATATCATTTCTGTCATGGAATTGTCTTTGTGAAAGTACATACAGAGCCTTCAGAAAGTATTCACACCTCTTGACCTTTTCCACATTTTGTTGTGTTACACATTGGGATTCAAATATATTTAATTGTCATCTACACAAAATACTCTGCCGTGTCAAAGTGGAATATTTGTATTATATTTTTATGAATATAAAATAAACATGAATATATCTTTATTACATAAGTGCTCCAGGTCAATACATGTTAGAATCACCATTGGCAGAGATGCCAGCTGTCTTTCTGGGTAAGTCTCTAAGAAAAGGGGATACCTAGTCAGTTGTATAACTGAATGCATTCAACTAAAAGTAAGAGTTAATACCAAATCTTAACCTTTACATTAACCATTCAGAGTTAATACCAAACCTTAACCTTTACATTAACCATTCAGAGTTAATACCAAACATTAACCTTTACATTAATAATTTCAGTTAATACCAAACCTTAACCTTTACATTAACCATTCAGAGTTAATACCAAAATTTAACCTTTACATGAACCATTCAGAGTTAATACCAAACCTTAACCTTTACATTAATAATGTCAGTTAATACCAAACCTTAACCTTTACATTAACCATTCAGAGTTAATACCAAACCTTAACCTTTACATTAATAATGTCAGTTAATACCAAACCTTAACCTTTACATTAATAATGTCAGTTAATAAGAGCGTCTGGATAAGAGCGTCTGCTAAATGACTTAAATGTAAATGTAATGTACCAAACCTTAACCTTTACATTAATAATGTCAGTTAATACCAAACCTTAACCTTTACATTAATAATGTCAGTTAATACCAAACCTTAACCTTTACATGAACCATTCAGAGTTAATACCAAACCTTAACCTTTACATTAATAATGTCAGTTAATACCAAACCTTAACATTTACATTAATAATGTCAGTTAATACCAAACATTAACCTTTACATTAATAATGTCAGTTAATACCAAACCTTAACCTTTACATTAATAATGTCAGTTAATACCAAACCTTAACCTTTACATTAACCATTCAGAGTTAATACCAAACCTTAACCTTTACATTAATAATGTCAGTTAATACCAAACCTTAACCTTTACATTAATAATGTCAGTTAATACCAAACCTTAACCTTTACATTAATAATGTCAGTTAATACCAAACCTTAACCTTTACATTAATAATGTCAGTTAATACCAAACCTTAACCTTTACATTAACCATTCAGAGTTAATACCAAACCTTAACCTTTACATTAATAATGTCAGTTAATACCAAACCTTAACCTTTACATTAACCATTCAGAGTTAATACCAAACCTTAACCTTTACATTAATAATGTCAGTTAATACCAAACCTTAACCTTTACATGAACCATTCAGAGTTAATACCAAACCTTAACCTTTACATTAATAATGTCAGTTAATACCAAACCTTAACCTTTACATGAACCATTCAGGGTTAATACCAAACCTTAACCATTACATTAATAATTTCAGTTAATACCAAACCTTAACCTTTACATGAACCATTCAGAGTTAATACCAAACCTTAACCTTTACATTAATAATGTCAGTTAATACCAAACCTTAACCTTTACATTAATAATGTCAGTTAATACCAAACCTTAACCTTTACATTAACCATTCAGAGTTAATACCAAACCTTAACCTTTACATTAATAATGTCAGTTAATACCAAACCTTAACCTTTACATGAACCATTCAGGGTTAATACCAAACCTTAACCTTTACATTAATAATGTCAGTTAATACCAAACCTTAACCTTTACATTAACCATTCAGAGTTATTACCAAACCTTAACCTTTACATTCATAATTTCAGTTAATACCAAACCTTAACCTTTACATGAACCATTCAGAGTTAATACCAAACCTTAACCTTTACATTAATAATGTCAGTTAATACCAAACCTTAACCTTTACATTAATAATTGTCAGTTAATACCAAACCTTAACCTTTACATTAACCATTCAGAGTTCATACCAAACCTTAACCTTTACATTAATAATGTCAGTTAATACCAAACCTTAACCTTTACATTAATAATGTCAGTTAATACCAAACCTTAATCTTTACATTAATAATGTCAGTTAATACCAAACCTTAACCTTTACATTAACCATTCAGAGTTAATACCAAACCTTAACCTTTACATGAACCATTCAGTTAATACCAAACCTTAACCTTTACATGAACCATTCAGAGTTAATACCAAACCTTAACCTTTACATGAACCATTCAGAGTTAATACCAAACCTTAACCTTTACATTAATAATGTCAGTTAATACCAAACCTTAACCTTTACATTAATAATGTCAGTTAATACCAAACCTTAACCTTTACATGAACCATTCAGAGTTAATACCAAACCTTAACCTTTACATGAATAATTTCAGTTAATACCAAACCTTAACCTTTACATGAACCATTCAGAGTTAATACCAAAATGTAACCTTTACATTAATAATTTCAGTTAATACCAAACCTTAACCTTTACATGAACCATTCAGAGTTAATACCAAACCTTAACCTTTACATTAATAATTTCAGTTAATACCAAACCTTAACCTTTACATGAACCATTCAGAGTTAATACCAAACCTTAACCTTTACATGAACCATTCAGAGTTAATACCAAACCTTAAACTTTACATTAATAATGTCAGTTAATACCAAACCTTAACCTTTACATTAATAATTTCAGTTAATACCAAACCTTAACCTTTACATGAACCATTCAGAGTTAATACCAAACCTTAACCTTTACATGAACCATTCAGAGTTAATACCAAACCTTAACCTTTACATTAATAATGTCAGTTAATACCAAACCTTAACCTTTACATGAACCATTCAGAGTTAATACCAAACCTTAACCTTTACATGAACCATTCAGAGTTAATACCAAACCTTAACCTTTACATTAATAATGTCAGTTAATACCAAACCTTAACCTTTACATGAACCATTCAGAGTTAATACCAAACCTTAACCTTTACATGAACCATTCAGAGTTAATACCAAACCTTAAACTTTACATTAATAATGTCAGTTAATACCAAACCTTAACCTTTACATGAACCATTCAGAGTTAATACCAAACCTTAACCTTTACATTAATAATGTCAGTTAATACCAAACCTTAACCTTTACATTAATAATTTCAGTTAATACCAAACCTTAACCTTTACATGAACCATTCAGAGTTAATACCAAACCTTAAACTTTACATTAATAATGTCAGTTAATACCAAACCTTAACCTTTACATGAACCATTCAGAGTTAATACCAAACCTTAACCTTTACATTAATAATGTCAGTTAATACCAAACCTTAACCTTTACATGAACCATTCAGAGTTAATACCAAACCTTAACCTTTACATGAACCATTCAGAGTTAATACCAAACCTTAAACTTTACATTAATAATGTCAGTTAATACCAAACCTTAACCTTTACATTAATAATGTCAGTTAATACCAAACCTTAACCTTTACATTAACCATTCAGAGTTAATACCAAACCTTAACCTTTACATGAACCATTCAGAGTTAATACCAAACCTTAACCTTTACATGAACCATTCAGAGTTAATACCAAACCTTAACCTTTACATTAATAATGTCAGTTAATACCAAACCTTAACCTTTACATGAACCATTCAGAGTTAATACCAAACCTTAACCTTTACATGAACCATTCAGAGTTAATACCAAACCTTAACCTTTACATTAATAATGTCAGTTAATACCAAACCTTAACCTTTACATGAACCATTCAGAGTTAATACCAAACCTTAACCTTTACATTAATAATGTCAGTTAATACCAAACCTTAACCTTTACATGAACCATTCAGAGTTAATACCAAACCTTAACCTTTACATGAACCATTCAGAGTTAATACCAAACCTTAACCTTTACATGAACCATTCAGAGTTAATACCAAAATGTAACCTTTACATTAATAATTTCAGTTAATACCAAACCTTAACCTTTACATGAACCATTCAGAGTTAATACCAAACCTTAACCTTTACATTAACCATTCAGAGTTAATACCAAAATGTAACCTTTACATTAACCATTCAGAGTTAATACCAAACCTTAACCTTTACATGAACCATTCAGAGTTAATACCAAACCTTAACCTTTACATGAACCATTCAGAGTTAATACCAAAATGTAACCTTTACATGAATAATGTCAGTTAATACCAAACCTTAACCTTTACATGAACCATTCAGAGTTAATACCAAAATGTAACCTTTACATGAATAATGTCAGTTAATACCAAACCTTAACCTTTACATGAACCATTCAGAGTTAATACCAAACCTTAAACTTTACATGAACCATTCAGAGTTAATACCAAAATGTAACCTTTACATGAATAATGTCAGTTAATACCAAACCTTAACCTTTACATGAACCATTCAGAGTTAATACCAAACCTTAAACTTTACATTAATAATGTCAGTTAATACCAAACCTTAACCTTTACATTAATAATGTCAGTTAATACCAAACCTTAACCTTTACATTAATAATTCAGAGTTAATACCAAACCTTAACATTAATAATGTCAGTTTACCAAACATTCAGAGTTAATACCAAACCCTTTACATTAACCATTCAGAGTTAATACCAAACCTTAACCTTTACATGAACCATTCAGAGTTAATACCAAACCTTAACCTTTACATGAACCATTCAGAGTTAATACCAAACCTTAACCTTTACATGAACCATTCAGAGTTAATACCAAACCTTAAACTTTACATGAACCATTCAGAGTTAATACCAAACCTTAAACTTTACATGAACCATTCAGAGTTAATACCAAACCTTAACCTTTACATGAACCATTCAGAGTTAATACCAAACCTTAACCTTTACATGAACCATTCAGAGTTAATACCAAAATGTAACCTTTACATGAATAATGTCAGTTAATACCAAACCTTAACCTTTACATGAACCATTCAGAGTTAATACCAAACCTTAACCTTTACATTAATAATTCAGTTAATACCAAACCAAACTTTACATTAATAATGTCAGTTTACAAACCTTAACCTTTACATCAGTTAATACCAAACCTTAAACTTTACATTAATAATGTCAGTTAATACCAAACCTTAACCTTTACATGAACCATTCAGAGTTAATACCAAACCTTAAACTTTACATTAATAATGTCAGTTAATACCAAACCTTAAACTTTACATTAATAATGTCAGTTAATACCAAACCTTAACCTTTACATGAACCATTCAGAGTTAATACCAAACCTTAAACTTTACATTAATAATGTCAGTTAATACCAAACCTTAACCTTTACATGAACCATTCAGAGTTAATACCAAAATGTAACCTTTACATGAATAATGTCAGTTAATACCAAACCTTAACCTTTACATTAATAATGTCAGTTAATACCAAACCTTAACCTTTACATTAACCATTCAGAGTTAATACCAAACCTTAAACTTTACATTAATAATGTCAGTTAATACCAAACCTTAACCTTTACATTAATAATGTCAGTTAATACCAAACCTTAACCTTTACATTAACCATTCAGAGTTAATACCAAACCTTAACCTTTACATTAATAATGTCAGTTAATACCAAACCTTAACCTTTACATTAATAATGTCAGTTAATACCAAACCTTAACCTTTACATTAATAATGTCAGTTAATACCAAACCTTAACCTTTACATTAATAATTCAGTTAATACCAAACCTTAACCTTTACATTAATAATGTCAGTTAATACCAAACCTTAACCTTTACATGAACCATGTTAATACCAAACCTTAACCTCAGAGTTTACCAAACTTAACCTTTACATTAATAATTCAGTTAATACCAAACCTTAACCTTTACATTAATAATGTCAGTTAATACCAAACCTTAACCTTTACATTAATAATTCAGTTAATACCAAACCTTAACCTTTACATTAATAATGTCAGTTAATTAATAACCTTTACATTAATAATGTCAGTTAATACCAAACCTTAAACATTAATAATGTCAGTTTACAAATAACCTTTACATTAATAATTCAGTTAATACCAAACCTTAACCTTTACATGAACCATTCAGAGTTAATACCAAACCTTAACCTTTACATGAACCATTCAGAGTTAATACCAAACCTTAACCTTTACATGAATAATGTCAGTTAATACCAAACCTTAACCTTTACATTAATAATTCAGTTAATACCAAACCTTAACCTTTACATGAACCATTCAGAGTTAATACCAAACCTTAACCTTTACATTAATAATGTCAGTTAATACCAAACCTTAACCTTTACATTAACCATTCAGAGTTAATACCAAACCTTAACCTTTACATGAACCATTCAGAGTTAATACCAAACCTTAACCTTTACATGAACCATTCAGAGTTAATACCAAACCTTAACCTTTACATGAATAATTCAGTTAATACCAAACCTTAACCTTTACATGAACCATTCAGAGTTAATACCAAACCTTAACCTTTACATTAATAATGTCAGTTTACAAATTAACCTTTACATGAACCATTCAGAGTTAATACCAAACCTTAACCTTTACATGAACCATTCAGAGTTAATACCAAACCTTAACCTTTACATTAATAACTTAACATTTCAGAGTTAATACCAAACCTTAACCTTTACATGAACCATTCAGTTAATACCAAACCTTAACCTTTACATTAATAATGTCAGTTAATACCAAACCTTAACCTTTACATTAATAATCAGTCAGTTAATACCAAACCTTAACCTTTACATTAATAATGTCAGTTAATACCAAACCTTAACCTTTACATGAACCATTCAGAGTTAATACCAAACCTTAAACTTTACATTAATAATGTCAGTTAATACCAAACCTTAACCTTTACATTAATAATGTCAGTTAATACCAAACCTTAACCTTTACATTAATAATGTCAGTTAATACCAAACCTTAAACTTTACATTAATAATGTCAGTTAATACCAAACCTTAACCTTTACATGAACCATTCAGAGTTAATACCAAACCTTAACCTTTACATGAACCATTCAGAGTTAATACCAAACCTTAAACTTTACATGAACCATTCAGAGTTAATACCAAACCTTAACCTTTACATGAACCATTCAGAGTTAATACCAAACCTTAACCTTTACATGAACCATTCAGAGTTAATACCAAACCTTAAACTTTACATGAACCATTCAGAGTTAATACCAAACCTTAACCTTTACATGAACCATTCAGAGTTAATACCAAACCTTAACCTTTACATGAACCATTCAGAGTTAATACCAAAATGTAACCTTTACATGAATAATGTCAGTTTACAAATTAACCTTTACATGAACCATTCAGAGTTAATACCAAACCTTAAACTTTACATTAATAATGTCAGTTAATACCAAACCTTAACCTTTACATTAATAATGTCAGTTAATACCAAACCTTAAACTTTACATTAATAATGTCAGTTAATACCAAACCTTAACCTTTACATGAACCATTCAGAGTTAATACCAAACCTTAAACTTTACATTAATAATGTCAGTTAATACCAAACCTTAACCTTTACATTAATAATGTCAGTTAATACCAAACCTTAACCTTTACATTAACCATTCAGTTAATACCAAACCTTAAACCTTAACCATTCAGTTTACAAATTAACCATTCAGAGTTAATACCAAACCTTAACCTTTACATGAACCATTCAGAGTTAATACCAAACCTTAACCTTTACATGAACCATTCAGAGTTAATACCAAACCAAACCTTTTAACCTTTACAGTTAAACCAAATTCAGAGTTAATACCAAACCTTAACCTTTACATGAACCATTCAGAGTTAATACCAAAGTTAACCTTTACCAAACCATTCAGAGTTAATACCAAACCTTAACCTTTACATGAACCATTCAGAGTTAATACCAAACCTTAAACTTTACATTAATAATGTCAGTTAATACCAAACCTTAACCTTTACATGAACCATTCAGAGTTAATACCAAACCTTAACCTTTACATGAACCATTCAGAGTTAATACCAAACCTTAACCTTTACATGAACCATTCAGAGTTAATACCAAACCTTAACCTTTACATGAACCATTCAGAGTTAATACCAAACCTTAACCTTTACATGAACCATTCAGAGTTAATACCAAACCTTAACCTTTACATGAACCATTCAGAGTTAATACCAAACCTTAACCTTTACATTAATAATGTCAGTTAATACCAAACCTTAACCTTTACATGAACCATTCAGAGTTAATACCAAACCTTAACCTTTACATGAACCATTCAGAGTTAATACCAAACCTTAACCTTTACATGAACCATTCAGAGTTAATACCAAACCTTAACCTTTACATTAATAATTTCAGTTAATACCAAACCTTAACCTTTACATGAACCATTGAGAGTTAATACCAAACCTTAACCTTTACATGAACCATTCAGAGTTAATACCAAACCTTAACCTTTACATTAATAATGTCAGTTAATACCAAACCTTAACCTTTACATGAACCATTCAGAGTTAATACCAAACCTTAACCTTTACATGAACCATTCAGAGTTAATACCAAACCTTAACCTTTACATTAATAATGTCAGTTAATACCAAACCTTAACCTTTACATGAACCATTCAGAGTTAATACCAAACCTTAACCTTTACATGAACCATTCAGAGTTAATACCAAACCTTAACCTTTACATGAACCATTCAGAGTTAATACCAAACCTTAACCTTTACATTAATAATTTCAGTTAATACCAAACCTTAACCTTTACATGAACCATTGAGAGTTAATACCAAACCTTAACCTTTACATGAACCATTCAGAGTTAATACCAAACCTTAAACTTTACATGAACCATTCAGAGTTAATACCAAACCTTAACCTTTACATGAACCATTCAGAGTTAATACCAAACCTTAACCTTTACATTAACCATTCAGAGTTAATACCAAACCTTAACCTTTACATTAACCATTCAGAGTTAATACCAAACCTTAACCTTTACATGAACCATTTGGAGTTAATGCCAAACCTTAACCTTTACATGAACCATTCAGAGTTAATACCAAACCTTAACCTTTACATGAACCATTCAGAGTTAATACCAAACCTTAACCTTTACATTAATAATGTCAGTTAATACCAAACCTTAACATTTACATGAACCATTCAGAGTTAATACCAAAATGTAACCTTTACATGAATAATGTCAGTTAATACCAAAATACCAAACCAGTTAAACCTTTACATTAATAATGTCAGTTAATACCAAACCTTAACCTTTACATTAATAATGTCAGTTAATACCAAACCTTAACCTTTACATTAATAATGTCAGTTAATACCAAACCTTAACCTTTACATGAACCATTCAGAGTTAATACCAAACCTTAAACTTTACATTAATAATGTCAGTTAATACCAAACCTTAACCTTTACATTAATAATGTCAGTTAATACCAAATTAACCTTTACATTAATAATGTCAGTTAAACCAAACCTTAACCTTTACATTAATAATGTCAGTTAATACCAAACCTTAACCTTTACATTAACCATTCAGAGTTAATACCAAACCTTAACCTTTACATGAACCATTCAGAGTTAATACCAAACCTTAACCTTTACATGAACCATTCAGAGTTAATACCAAACCTTAACCTTTACATGAACCATTCAGAGTTAATACCAAACCTTAACCTTTACATGAACCATTCAGAGTTAATACCAAACCTTAACCTTTACATGAACCATTCAGAGTTAATACCAAACCTTAACCTTTACATGAACCATTCAGAGTTAATACCAAACCTTAACCTTTACATGAACCATTCAGAGTTAATACCAAACCTTAAACTTTACATTAATAATGTCAGTTAATACCAAACCTTAACCTTTACATTAATAATGTCAGTTAATACCAAACCTTAACCTTTACATTAATAATGTCAGTTAATACCAAACCTTAACCTTTACATTAATAATGTCAGTTAATACCAAACCTTAACCTTTACATGAACCATTCAGAGTTAATACCAAACCTTAAACTTTACATTAATAATGTCAGTTAATACCAAACCTTAACCTTTACATTAATAATGTCAGTTAATACCAAACCTTAACCTTTACATTAATAATGTCAGTTAATACCAAACCTTAACCTTTACATTAATAATGTCAGTTAATACCAAACCTTAACCTTTACATTAACCATTCAGAGTTAATACCAAACCTTAACCTTTACATGAACCATTCAGAGTTAATACCAAACCTTAACCTTTACATGAACCATTCAGAGTTAATACCAAACCTTAACCTTTACATGAACCATTCAGAGTTAATACCAAACCTTAACCTTTACATGAACCATTCAGAGTTAATACCAAACCTTAACCTTTACATGAACCATTCAGAGTTAATACCAAACCTTAACCTTTACATGAATAATTCAGTTAATACCAAACCTTAACCTTTACATGAACCATTCAGAGTTAATAACCTTAACTTTACATGAAAAGAGTTAATAACCTTTACATGAACCATTCAGAGTTAATACCAAACCTTAACCTTTACATGAACCATTCAGAGTTAATACCAAACCTTAACCTTTACATGAACCATTCAGAGTTAATACCAAACCTTAACCTTTACATGAACCATTCAGAGTTAATACCAAACCTTAACCTTTACATTAATAATGTCAGTTAATACCAAACCTTAACCTTTACATGAACCATTCAGAGTTAATACCAAACCTTAACCTTTACATGAACCATTCAGAGTTAATACCAAACCTTAACCTTTACATGAACCATTCAGAGTTAATACCAAACCTTAACCTTTACATTAATAATTCAGTTAATACCAAACCTTAACCTTTACATGAACCATTCAGAGTTAATACCAAACCTTAACCTTTACATGAACCATTCAGAGTTAATACCAAACCTTAACCTTTACATTAATAATGTCAGTTAATACCAAACCTTAACCTTTACATGAACCATTCAGAGTTAATACCAAACCTTAACCTTTACATGAACCATTCAGAGTTAATACCAAACCTTAACCTTTACATTAATAATGTCAGTTAATACCAAACCTTAACCTTTACATGAACCATTCAGAGTTAATACCAAACCTTAACCTTTACATGAACCATTCAGAGTTAATACCAAACCTTAACCTTTACATGAACCATTCAGAGTTAATACCAAACCTTAACCTTTACATTAATAATTTCAGTTAATACCAAACCTTAACCTTTACATGAACCATTCAGAGTTAATACCAAACCTTAACCTTTACATGAACCATTCAGAGTTAATACCAAACCTTAAACTTTACATGAACCATTCAGAGTTAATACCAAACCTTAACCTTTACATGAACCATTTGGAGTTAATGCCAAACCTTAACCTTTACATTAACCACTCAGAGTTAATACCAAACCTTAACCTTTACATTAACCATTCAGAGTTAATACCAAACCTTAACCTTTACATGAACCATTTGGAGTTAATGCCAAACCTTAACCTTTACATGAACCATTCAGAGTTAATACCAAACCTTAACCTTTACATGAACCATTCAGAGTTAATACCAAACCTTAACCTTTACATGAACCATTTGAGTTAATACCAAACTTAACCTTTACATGAACCATTCAGAGTTAATACCAAACCTTAATCTTTACATGAACCATTTGGAGTTAATACCAAACCTTAACCTTTACATGAACCATTTGGAGTTAATACCAAACCTTAACCTTTACATTGAACCATTTGGAGTTAATACCAAACCTTAACCTTTACATGAACCATTCAGTTAATGCCAAACTTAACCTTTACATTAACCATTCAGAGTTAATACCAAACCTTAACCTTTACATTAACCATTCAGAGTTAATACCAAACCTTAACCTTTACATTAACCATTCAGAGTTAATACCAAACCTTAACCTTTACATTAACCATTCAGAGTTAATACCAAACCTTAACCTTTACATTAACCATTCAGAGTTAATACCAAACCTTAACCTTTACATGAACCATTCAGAGTTAATACCAAACCTTAACCTTTACATGAACCATTCAGAGTTAATACCAAACCTTAAACCTTTACATGAACCATTCAGAGTTAATACCAAACCTTAACCTTTACATTAACCATTCAGAGTTAATACCAAACCTTAACCTTTACATGAACCATTCAGTTAATACCAAACCTTAACCTTTACATGAACCATTCAGTTAATACCAAACCTTAACCTTTACATGAACCATTCAGAGTTAATACCAAACCTTAAACTTTACATTAATAATTCAGTTAATACCAAACCTTAACCTTTACATTAATAATGTCAGTTAATACCAAACCTTAACCTTTACATTAATAATGTCAGTTAATACCAAACCTTAACCTTTACATTAATAATGTCAGTTAATACCAAACCTTAACCTTTACATTAACCATTCAGTTAATACCAAACCTTAACTTTACAAACCATTCAGAGTTAATACCAAACCTTAACCTTTACATTAATAATTCAGTTAATACCAAACCTTAACCTTTACATGAACCATTCAGAGTTAATACCAAACCTTAACCTTTACATGAATAATTCAGAGTTAATACCAAACCTTAACCTTTACATTAATAATGTCAGTTAATACCAAACCTTAACCTTTACATGAACCATTCAGAGTTAATACCAAACCTTAACCTTTACATGAACCATTCAGAGTTAATACCAAACCTTAACCTTTACATGAACCATTCAGAGTTAATACCAAACCTTAACCTTTACATGAACCATTCAGAGTTAATACCAAACCTTAACCTTTACATGAACCATTCAGAGTTAATACCAAACCTTAACCTTTACATGAACCATTCAGAGTTAATACCAAACCTTAACCTTTACATTAATAATGTCAGTTAATACCAAACCTTAACCTTTACATGAACCATTCAGAGTTAATACCAAACCTTAACCTTTACATGAACCATTCAGAGTTAATACCAAACCTTAACCTTTACATGAACCATTCAGAGTTAATACCAAACCTTAACCTTTACATGAACCATTCAGAGTTAATACCAAACCTTACCTTTACATGAACCATGAACCATTCAGAGTTAATACCAAACCTTAACCTTTACATTAATAATGTCAGTTAATACCAAACCTTAACCTTTACATTAATAATGTCAGTTAATACCAAACCTTAACCTTTACATGAACCATTCAGAGTTAATACCAAACCTTAACCTTTACATTAATAATGTCAGTTAATACCAAACCTTAACCTTTACATGAACCATTCAAGTTAATACCAAACCTTAACCTTTACATTAATAATTCAGTTAATACCAAACCTTAACCTTTACATGAACCATTCAGAGTTAATACCAAACCTTAACCTTTACATTAATAATTCAGTTAATACCAAACCTTAACCTTTACATGAACCATTCAGAGTTAATACCAAACCTTAACCTTTACATGAACCATTCAGAGTTAATACCAAACCTTAACCTTTACATGAACCATTCAGAGTTAATACCAAACCTTAACCTTTACATGAACCATTCAGAGTTAATACCAAACCTTAACCTTTACATGAACCATTCAGAGTTAATACCAAACCTTAACCTTTACATGAACCATTCAGAGTTAATACCAAACCTTAACCTTTACATGAACCATTCAGAGTTAATACCAAACCTTAACCTTTACATTAACCATTTGGAGTTAATACCAAACCTTAACCTTTACATGAACCATTCAGAGTTAATACCAAACCTTAACCTTTACATGAACCATTCAGAGTTAATACCAAACCTTAACCTTTACATGAACCATTCAGAGTTAATACCAAACCTTAACCTTTACATGAACCATTTGGAGTTAATACCAAACCTTAACCTTTACATGAACCATTCAGAGTTAATACCAAACCTTAACCTTTACATGAACCATTCAGAGTTAATACCAAACCTTAACCTTTACATTAACCATTCAGAGTTAATACCAAACCTTAACCTTTACATGAACCATTCAGAGTTAATACCAAACCTTAACCTTTACATGAACCATTCAGAGTTAATACCAAACCTTAACCTTTACATGAACCATTCAGAGTTAATACCAAACCTTAACCTTTACATGAACCATTCAGAGTTAATACCAAACCTTAACCTTTACATGAACCATTCAGAGTTAATACCAAACCTTAACCTTTACATGAACCATTCAGAGTTAATACCAAACCTTAAACTTTACATTAATAATGTCAGTTAATACCAAACCTTAACCTTTACATTAACCATTCAGAGTTAATACCAAACCTTAACCTTTACATTAATAATGTCAGTTAATACCAAACCTTAACCTTTACATTAATAATGTCAGTTAATACCAAACCTTAACCTTTACATGAACCATTCAGAGTTAATACCAAACCTTAAACTTTACATTAATAATTCAGTTAATACCAAACCTTAACCTTTACATTAACCAATGTCAGTTAATACCAAACCTTAACCTTTACATTAATAATGTCAGTTAATACCAAACCTTAACCTTTACATTAATAATTCAGTAATACCAAACCTTAACCTTTACATGAACCATTCAGAGTTAATACCAAACCTTAACCTTTACATGAACCATTCAGAGTTAATACCAAACCTTAACCTTTACATGAACCATTCAGAGTTAATACCAAACCTTAACCTTTACATGAACCATTCAGAGTTAATACCAAACCTTAACCTTTACATGAACCATTCAGAGTTAATACCAAACCTTAACCTTTACATGAACCATTCAGAGTTAATACCAAACCTTAACCTTTACATTAATAATTCAGTTAATACCAAACCTTAACCTTTACATGAACCATTCAGAGTTAATACCAAACCTTAACCTTTACATGAACCATTCAGAGTTAATACCAAACCTTAACCTTTACATGAACCATTCAGAGTTAATACCAAACCTTAACCTTTACATGAACCATTCAGAGTTAATACCAAACCTTAACCTTTACATGAACCATTCAGAGTTAATACCAAACCTTAACCTTTACATGAACCATTCAGAGTTAATACCAAACCTTAACCTTTACATTAATAATGTCAGTTAATACCAAACCTTAACCTTTACATGAACCATTCAGAGTTAATACCAAACCTTAACCTTTACATGAACCATTCAGAGTTAATACCAAACCTTAACCTTTACATGAACCATTCAGAGTTAATACCAAACCTTAACCTTTACATTAATAATTTCAGTTAATACCAAACCTTAACCTTTACATGAACCATTCAGAGTTAATACCAAACCTTAACCTTTACATGAACCATTCAGAGTTAATACCAAACCTTAACCTTTACATTAATAATGTCAGTTAATACCAAACCTTAACCTTTACATGAACCATTCAGAGTTAATACCAAACCTTAACCTTTACATGAACCATTCAGAGTTAATACCAAACCTTAACCTTTACATTAATAATGTCAGTTAATACCAAACCTTAACCTTTACATGAACCATTCAGAGTTAATACCAAACCTTAACCTTTACATGAACCATTCAGAGTTAATACCAAACCTTAACCTTTACATGAACCATTCAGAGTTAATACCAAACCTTAACCTTTACATTAATAATTTCAGTTAATACCAAACCTTAACCTTTACATGAACCATTCAGAGTTAATACCAAACCTTAACCTTTACATGAACCATTCAGAGTTAATACCAAACCTTAAACTTTACATGAACCATTCAGAGTTAATACCAAACCTTAACCTTTACATGAACCATTTGGAGTTAATGCCAAACCTTAACCTTTACATTAACCACTCAGAGTTAATACCAAACCTTAACCTTTACATTAACCATTCAGAGTTAATACCAAACCTTAACCTTTACATGAACCATTTGGAGTTAATGCCAAACATTAACCTTTACATTAACCATTCAGAGTTAATACCAAACCTTAACCTTTACATGAACCATTTGGAGTTAATGCCAAACCTTAACCTTTACATGAACCATTTGGAGTTAATACCAAACCTTAACCTTTACATGAACCATTTGGAGTTAATACCAAACCTTAATCTTTACATGAACCATTTGGAGTTAATACCAAACCTTAACCTTTACATGAACCATTTGGAGTTAATACCAAACCTTAATCTTTACATGAACCATTTGGAGTTAATAACAAACCTTAACCTTTACATGAACCATTTGGAGTTAATGCCTGAACTTAACCTTTACATTAACCTTTACATTAACCACTCAGAGTTAATACCAAACCTTAACCTTTACATTAACCACTCAGAGTTAATACCAAACCTTAACCTTTACATGAACCATTTGGAGTTAATACCAAACCTTAACCTTTACATGAACCATTTGGAGTTAATGCCTGAACTTAACCTTTACATTAACCACTCAGAGTTAATACCAAACCTTAACCTTTACATGAACCATTTGGAGTTAATGCCTGAACTTAACCTTTACATGAACCATTTGGAGTTAATACCAAACCTTAACCTTTACATGAACCATTTGGAGTTAATGCCTGAACTTAACCTTGGAAGGATAAAGAGAAGTAACCAAAAACTTTGAAATTTGACATTTGAGAAACATGGATGAACATCTAATTCTGACGTGAGGCTGTGAGAGTCTTGTTTTTTGCAGTATTATATAGTGCCTTATTGTAAACAGTATGCATGTGTTGTAATGTTTGTTAGCTGTACACGCTTCCTTCTTTTCATTATGTAATTAAGCTTAGTATTGTAGAGTCAAAACAGTGCTGTTGATCCACAGTGGCGTGTATTCATGGATATCTCTGTGTTTCATCATTTTACTACAATGTATCTCACAGGAGAAAGCATCCGAGCAGCAAAACAACGCCCCTCTGTCTGTCTAGTTGCTGTCTAGTCTGTCTGGTCCAAACGAGTATACTGTTGCCATCCTTGGCATTGAAGGCAAGGGAAGCCAGCGAGCATCTGGCCTTCCTTCACAAAAAGAGTATAATTTGCCAAACAGCGTTGTGCTAAACTTAGCAAGCTCAAGTGTGAATGGTCCTGTCACACCAAAAAAAAGTGTCAACGGAAGCCAGCTTGGATTTGGCCATCACTCCGGTCTTTTAGATGGCACTGTATTAGACCAAGCAGAAGTGATTTGATGATTTTGAAATGCTGAAGTTGAAATGGTGGAGGCAGCTCCTGTTTTCCACTTATGGAATTGCTTCAGGGGGGGTTGAGCATTGGCTTCCCCAGGGATTTTACCATCCAAAGTATAAGTAATAACTTCACTATACTCTAAGGAATATTCATTGCCTGCTTATTTTCTACCAACAGGTTCCCTTCTTAGTGAGGCAATAGAAAACCTGCCAGGTCTTTGTTAGAAATTCATTACTTGACTGAGGGACCTTACAGAGAATTGTATCTGTGTGGTACAGAGGTGCGATACAGTCATTCAAAAAATAATTTTAAAGACTATTATTGCACACAGAGTGTAATTTATGTGACTTGTTAATTACTTTTTTACTCCTGAACTTATTTAGACTTGCCATAACTGTAATGAAGTTCGTCTGCTGTTTGAAGAGAGTCAGACCGAAATGCAGCGTGTGGGTTACTCATGACTTTTAATGAAAAAAATAGCGGTACATGAAATAACTGAAAATACGAAAACAACAAACGAGTGACACTAATTACAGCCTATCTAGTGACTAACACAGAGACAGGTACAATCACCCACGACTTACAACGCGCACTCAGGCTACCTAAATACGGTTCCCAATCCGAGACAACTAGAATCAGCTGACTCCAATTAGGAATCGCCTCAGGCAGCCAAGCCTAACTAGACACACCCCTACTAATACACACTCCCAATTAATACAAACCCCAATACGAAATACAACATATAAACCCATGTCACACCCTGGCCTACCCAAACATATAACAAAAACACAAGATACAATGACCAAGGCGTGACAATAACAAAGGAATTGAATGCTTATTGACTCAAGAAATTTCACATTTAGTTTTTTTATTAATTATTAAATGTTGAAAATCATAATCCCACTTTGACATTATGAGGTATTGTGTCTATAGCCGTGACAAAGCAATCTCAATTCAATCAATTTCAAATTCAGGCTGTAACACAACACAATGTGAGTACTTTCTAAAGGCACTGTAGCTACCTGGACTATCTACATTGACCCTTTCTGCGCTAACGCTGACTCTTCACATGCACTGCTGCTACTATTTATTATCTTTCACTTTATTCCTACATGTACATATAGTATCTACCTCGACTACCTTGCACATCAACTCGGTACTGGTAGCCTGTGCATATAGCCAAGTTATCATGACTCATTGTGTATTTATTATTACACGTCTTTATTTTCTATTATTTCTCTATTTTCTTTCTCTCAGCATTGTTGGGAAGGGCCCGTAAGTAAGCATTTGACTGTTAGTCCACACGCGTTTACGAAGCATGTAACGAAAAATGTGTATTTGATTTGAAAAGATCTGTCTTTTTGTTAGTGACAGTAAATCGAAGTGAGGATGTCATCCATCTTCTCCGACTCTCTGCAACCATAACGCTCGTTGTAATTAAATCCTGACATTTTTAAAACTACAAAGAGCTCATTTAAAATCAGAAACGTGTGCTGAAACTTTTCATAGTAACTTGATGTCAGATCATGCCAGCAATATATGCCAATTTAACCAGTTCCATTTCAGCAGAGCATATCTGGGAGCTTTTGATTTCAATTACGCAAAATAGAAACCTTTGTAACCTCAATACAAAATCGAATTAACTGCTAAACATTTGGTTCATTAACCAATGTATTGATGGTCTATTGCAAAATGATTGTGCAAAACATTGAAAAGTAATGCAAATTCAGTGAATTATAAGAATGCATAAAGCACAGGTCGAAAGAGAACATATACTGTTGGACTAGGTAAATGCAGTGCATTCGGAAAGTTTTCAGACCCCCTGACTTTTTCCACATTTTGATATGTTACAGCCTTTTTCTAAAATTGATTAAATTGCTTTTTTCCCTCATCAATCTACACACAATATCTCATAATGACAAAGTGAAAACAGGATTTTAGACATTTTCACACATTTATGAAAAACTAAACAGCAATACCTTATTTACATAAGTATTCAGACCCTTTGTTTTGAAACTCAAAATTGAGCTCAGGTGCATGCTGTTTCCACTGATCATCCTGGAGATGTATTTAGAAATTGACTGGACTGCTGTAAATTCAATTGATTGGACATGATTTGGAAAGGCACACACCTGTCTATATAAGGTCCCACAGTTGGAAGTGCTTGTCAGAGCAAAAACCAAGCCACGAGATCGAAGGAATTGTCCATAGAGCTCCGACACAGGAGTGTGTCTTGGCACAGATCTGGGGAAGGGTAACAAAAACTTTATGCAACATTGAAGGTCCCCCAGAACATGTTGGGGACCTTCTGTGAAGAAGGGAGAAACTAAAGGACTGTCATCTAAAGGACTCTCCGACCATGAGAAACAAGATTCTCTAGTCTGATGAAACCAAGATTGAACTCTTTGGCCTGAATACCAAGCTTCACAGTGAAGCATGGTGGTGGCAGCGTCATGCTGTAGGGATGTTTTCAGTGGCAGGGACTGGAAGAAAAGTCAGGATTGAGGGAAAGATGAATGGAGCAAAGTACAGAGATTATTGATGAAAGCCTGTTCAGTACCTCAGACATACCTCAGACACATGTTCAGTACCGATCGAACATCTCTGGAGAGACCTGAAAATAGCTGTGGAGTGACATTTCACATCCAAACTGACAGAGCTTGAAAGGATCTGCAGAGAATGGGTGAAACTCCCCAAATACAGGTGCCAAGCTTGTAGCATCATACCCAAGAAGACTCAAGGCTGTAATCGCTGCCAAAGTTGCTTCAACAAAGTACTGAGTAAAAGGTCTTATGTAAATGTAATATTTAAGTTTATTTTTAATAAATGTGCAAACACTTTTAAACCTGTTTTGGATTTGTCATTATGGGGGTATTGTGTGTAGATTGAGAATTGTATTTAAAAAAAAAATCTATATATATATATATACACTGCTCAAAAAAATAAAGGGAACACTTAAACAACACAATGTAACTCCAAGTCAATCACACTTCTGTGAAATCAAACTGCCCACTTAGGAAGCAACAATGATTGACAATAAATTTCACATGCTGTTGTGCAAATGGAATAGACAACAGGTGGAAATTATAGGCAATTAGCAAGACACCCCCAATAAAGGAGTGGTTCTGCAGGTGGTGACGACAGACCACTTCTCAGTTCCTATGCTTCCTGGCTGATGTTTTGGTCACTTTTGAATGCTGGCGGTGCTTTCACTCTAGTGGTAGCATGAGACGGAGTCTACAACCCACACAAGTGGCTTAGGTAGTGCAGCTCGTCCAGGATGGTACATCAATGCGAGCTGTGGCAAGGTTTGCTGTCTGTCAGCGTAGTGTCCAGAGCATGGAGGCGCAACCAGGAGACAGGCCAGTACATCAGGAGACGCGGAGGAGGCCTTAGGAGGTCATACAGGCACGTGGAGGCCACACACACTACAGCCTCATTTTGACTTGTTTTAAGGACATTACATCAAAGTTGGATCAGCCTGTAGTGTAGTTTTCCACTTTAATTTTGAGTGTGACTCCAAATCCAGACATCCATGGGATGATAAATTTGATTTCCATTGATCATTTTTGTGTGATTCTGTTGTCAGCACATTCAACTATGGAAAGAAAAAAGTATTTAATAAAAATATTTCATTCATTCAGATCTAGGATGTTATTTTAGTGTTCCCTTTATTTTTTTGAGCAGTGTATATATATATATATATATATATCAGAATAAGGCTAACATAACAATGTGGAAAAAGTCAAGGGTTCTGAATACTTTCCGAATGCACTGTAAGTCACATACCTGATCAATATCAATACAGTTAATATAATATTAGACAAACAGGATGACACAGAGCGAAGCAAACAGTACACAGGCAAAGGTTTAAATTATTTTTAGTACTGGTATGATACATATTTACAATATAATATAATTAAAGTTTTAGCCATATACAGTTACCGATGATAGAGGCATGCTTCTGCTTATAGACTATTCTACATAAGGCACAGATCACAGGTAATTTAAGGGAAAATGCCTCAAATGAGAGAACAGAAGAATCGTGAAAACCACCCATTCCTACACCAACCAAGAACTTTCCCCATTACATGGAGAGTAAACCTAAACATATCCTGGAATATAGTATTAATAGCAAAAAATTTACATTTTTCTTCTTGATACAGCAGTAAATAATAGCTAACTATATAGTATTGAGGAAAACAGACCATGAAATGTATGTTTACCCCATCATGACAATTAAATTACTTGCATAATGTATTGAGTGCACTTTGTCTTTCATTCACACAGGCATATCTCTAACCACTGCTCCCTTATGGTCTACAGAGCAGTCCTCTTCTCTTAGTGACACCAAGTGTGAATTTCAATCATCTGAAGTGTGTCTCTCTCTTCTTCTCTCCTTTATCTGCACTGACCTGAGAACCCAAGATAGGTGAAAACAATATGGTGGATGGTGACATTGGCAATTTACTTTCACCTGTCCATGTTTTTCACAAGTGCAGATAAGGGAAAGGAATCAAGGAGAGGAAGCACCTTTAGACTATTGGGATGAACCTCAGTTCCCTCATCTGCAGAGCAGCTGTAGTTCAGAGGAGCTGCAGGTCAGTGCAGGAGAGGCCAGCTCCTCTGCTCCTCCCAGGGCGTCCTGCCCCTTGATCTTCAGGTTGACAAACTTGATCTTCCAGCTGTTCTGTTCCAGCGGTGAGCGGATGAGGCCAAACACCTGTTCATATACTCCTAGGCAGACATCATCTCTGTGAATGGTCCCTGCCACAGCCACCAACACCAGGCCGTGGGGGGAGGACAGGACCTTCAGGCCAGGGGGGTCAAGGTTGGGGCTCAACAGGAGCCTCTCGTCCCTCGCCAGGGCCAGGAGACGCAGGCTAGTCAGCTCAGAGCCATGGAATTCTTCCATTTGTTCGCCAACAGCACTAAGACAGAGAGTGAGAGAGAGAGGTCCTATGAATTAATATGGTATTTAATACTGTATGGTCAATACAAAAGAAAATGGTAAGTTAGTCAAAATCAATGCTTAGTCCCTAAGAGACTAAAAACGATATAATTTGTGTCCAGATTTTTACCTGGAGAAGAGGCGCAGACGGACGTCCTCCCAGAAGTGTTGTGGTCCCCAGTCCTTAGGAGGCTGGCGCAGGGAGGGGTTCTGACTGTTGAGAAGCTGGAAGAACCACTGACAGAACTGTCTGGCCAAGGCCAGGTGGTCAAAACCAGGACTGTACCCTGCCTCAGAGGAAACAGAGACACTCTCAGCTGGTCTCAGACTTAGGCTGGTCTCAACTGCTGGTGTTTGATAGTCCAATGCCTACAAACAAGACCACAGACATTAAGTGACAAAAGCATGTTAAAATGTTCTTGCCAAATTCAGCCTCTATGAAACACAGAAACACAAATGTGTCTATACCTTCCCAGTAGACCAAAACTCTAGAGTCCGCTTCACTAGCTGGTGTTTCTCACTGTTGGGGGGCATCACCACCCCCTCCTTTGCCAGGTACTTGAATATAACGTCACGGTGGACCTTTTTCCGTTTTAGCAGCTCCTCCGTATCCTTGGTGTATGAAAGAATGGCCTCAACTGCTTCTGTAACAGACAGAGACGACCCCAAGATTTTACTATGGTATAACATTTACAGATCAAAACTTGCAAAGGTTGGCAGCTAGCTAGTTAGCTAGCCCAATAATGGACTAAAGGAGCCTAACGTTACTCCTTATAGTCCAAGGACCTTACATGTTCTGTTTAGAGGCGAATTGGCTGTCAGCCAAATACTCCATCTAAATGTGAACCGATTCTCAATTGAGGTATAGTTCTAGAATCAAAAAGCCCTTTACTTTCATATCACAAAATAATTTCACAAATGAAAAATATACACTGTACACTGTTTTAACACAGTTGCAGGCAACAGTGCTGTAACCTGGAAATATTGCCTTATGGGAACCTTAACAAAGGTGTGTAATAATTTAACCTTTTGTTTAAAAAATTTTTTCTCGATTATATGAACGATGTTCAATCCTTGTTTCTAAAATCATACCACAAGCGATGCGTTTTAACGTTCATAACCAGCGTCGGGGCTCTTAACAAAATGCCCTGGCCAGAAAACACTATCATCAATATGCGCTAGAGGTAGTTGTGAGTGGGTTTAGCTACCCCTTGATCATTGGATGAAGGCTTCTTCTGTATGGAGGTGTGTTAAGAGTCCCGACTTTCGGTCTGAACATTAACAGCATGGCTTGGGGTATGGTTTCGGATGCAAGAAAGGTTCTTATCTTTCATATCTGGGAGAAATCATAAGAGGTTATATTGATACACATATTTATAGGGTTCGGGTTCCCACACATATGTCCATGTTACAGCGCTTGTTAGCGGAAAAATACGTTAGACAGTGGTTGGACTAGTTACATGTGCTAATTAGATATCTGCGTCTCCGAACACCTGTGTGTAACCAAACCGTAGACGGACGCCAAAAACATGTTGACACTGAACAATACTGCGACTGTATTAAAACCATGTACAGTAAGTGTGTATTTTGCATTTGAGACGTGTTTTCGAAGTGGGGAGCGGCAGGTCGCATAGTGGTTAGAGCGTTGGACTAGTATCCGAAAGGTTGCAAGATAGAATCCCCGAGCTAACAAGGTAAAAATCTGTCGTTCTGCCCCTGGACATGGCAGTTAACCCACTGTTCCTAGGCCGTCATTGAAAATTATTTGTTCTGAACTGACTTGCCTAGATAAATAAAGGTTACATTTATTTAAAAAATACAAATTGTGATATGAAAGTTAAGGGATGTAGGATTCTACAGCCGAACCGCAATTGACAATCGATTCACGTTTAGATTGAGTATGTCTGTTTTTGTATCCAAAGCCAATTCGCATTTAAACATAACATGTGGTCTTTGGACTGAAAAGCAGATATGTTCGGCTCCTATAGTCCATTATTATTGGGTTAACATTAGCCTCACCTGTAATGTTTTCCACTGCAATCATTTTGTTGGTGACTGTATCGCTAAGCGAAAGTATGTCGCCACTTGACATGATACCCAACATATTTTTACAGCCCTTACGCTCCGTATCGGACAATACAGGCATATTTAAAACGATCGTATACAACTTTTAAACCAGTAAACACCTGCAATGGCTGTCGTTGTACTTCCGTCATCCACCACTCGAGAGTACCAAAGGGAACGTCCGGGAGGAAACACGGCATCCCTCAAAGGTTCCGCAAGTATTTGCACGCTGCCTGTAGACATAAGCAGAAGTGACAGTGCCATCTACAGTGAGTTAACTAATCATTTTCAGCATGTACTAGGTACAATTTTTTTTTCTTAATAATGCTTACTAAGGCATTATTATCGCGTCAGAAGAACATCATTTATTCCGTGCATCTCTGAGATTTGTCGATAAAGGTTGTGGCGTATTGCAAGTAACGTTAGGGTGTCCGACGCCGTCCCAAAACAAGGTAGGCAATGATGATAACTAGCTAGCTAAGGTTACCTAGACTATGCTATGGTGAGTATTATTATCTAGTTATGTCAAGCATCTGCATTTTATATGATAGCTTAATGTTGGCCAGTTGATAATACACTACTGTACAGCTGGGCTTCGCAATCATTTTGCGATTCAGTAGCTAGCTATATGGATCTTGCCAGCACAGTATGATGACGTTAATTAGCTAAGAGTGTTCCTAACTAAGGGTACGTTAATAACCCTAGTAACCCAAACAACCCCAACCCAACCCTATTACCAGAGAGGATTAACCTCTTTGCAGAAGATTGGACAAAGTGGATGTCATCAGTAGCCAAGTGTTTTTCTTTCTCATGATTGCTCTATCTTGTCAGATTTATTAACAGGAAGTTGTAGGCAATGTTTAAACCACAGAGTCCTTCAACAGTGTGTTAAATGTCATCATGGAAGTAAAAATATACTTTTTCCAGTATTGATGAACTCTGCAGGTAAGCATGTTTTGAGGAGGAAGTTGATAGTGTACCATGATTTCATCAACCCAATGAACCTATATTGCAAGTCACTGTCATTCCCCACAAGGAACTTGGTACATAATTATTGCTACACCTCCTTAAGGAAGTGTTGTCAAAACACTTAATTTCACCACTACCACCCAACAATGCTGCTCACTAAACCTCTGTATCTTCTCTGTTTATCCTCTCCAGTGGCTGTTTAGATGGGGGAGACTGAGGGCAGGGTGCTGGGCAGGGTGACGGTGTACTCTGTGTTGGGCTGTCCCCACTGTGTGCAGGCTAAGACAAGCCTTGGCCGTCTGGGTCTGCCTGTGTGTGATGTAGACATGGGAAAGCACCCAGAGCTCCGGAACAGTGTGAAGGAGCTGACCGGACGGAGCACAGTTCCTCAGATCTTCTTCAACAGTGTCCACATCGGGGGGAATGATGACCTGCAGGAACTGGTGAGAACACTCTCTCAGATGGATGGATACATTGTCTCTGACTGCTCTATATTCAGTCATTCAGTTAAGTGAACTTTAGGTTCTTTACCAAAAAATGTACAAAAGGTGGGTTTGCTATTGTAGTAAGTAGAGGCTTGCTTCTGAATGCCTTACCTGGTTAATAAAGGTTCAATAAACACTACTCTCTGAAGCTTCCAGAGGAGTTGGAGCGTCTAGTGCGTTTGGTGAGGGAGGAGCCTGTCTTGTCAGAAGCCCTGCCCCTGCCCGAGGAGAACCAATCAGATGGCTCAGACACAGCTGAGGAGGCTGATGGAGGTCAGTGGACACACAAGAAGCCCTGTGCCTGATTAGATTATGGTCGATTTAGAGTTGGGCCCTGCTCTATATAAATGTTTGCACCTTAGAACTGGAATGGGTAGACTGGAATGGCTGCAAAGACACAATCAGTCAAATTAGTTTATTAACCATTTTTGCCTATTGCAGTTAAAAGACAGACCTCCTGCGGCGAGACTAATCTAGTCTTCCTCTAGTTATAAACATGAGCTCTGATTCGACAGGGTTATTTGGATATGATACTGATATTACTGGATATGCTACTGTTTGAATACCAGCTATAATATCAGTATCATAAGACCTGGGGAAGAAGTGTCTGTCTTGTCAGTGTGGAATGTTGGCGTCTGCTGCATGAGACAGGCTGGTTTTGTGGTTTTGTTTCAGCAGCCACAGCTTTCTGTGTGTGAGTGTGTGTGTGTGCGCCCATCTCCTGTCACCACAGCAGAAGCAGAGACAATGGATCAGTGTTACCTGATAGCCAGCACCTGGCCTCTCTGCCCAGCCACAGTATGTGTCTGAGTTCTAGTCTCCTTTGCTACCACTCAGGTCCATAAAATACATTCATATGGACTACAGTAAGAAATAAATATTGTCAATTGCTCCAACCATTTTCTCTTACACATTCCTATCGTGTTGATGTCTGGTGAGTGGCATCCATTCACACATTAGATGATTGTCAAGCCCTGTGTGCATTCTCTGCAGAGTTTAAGTGTGAGAGGCATGCGTTAGCGGACGTGGTAGAGGATCTCAAGCAGAGCGATGTGATTGGATTTCAGTGGAGGGGACTGAGCATGTGCAGAAACAGCTTCACAGGAGCACAGCTGGTTGGCTGGCTGCAGAAAGAGAGGGGCATGGGTAAGGAATGAGAATGAGTAAACAGATATTCCTAAATTCTACGTACAAATTATAATTCTATTGTTCTATTCTATGATTATAACTGATTCTAATTCTCGGATTCTGGCAGAGATGACTAAGGCATGTGAGACTGGGCAGATGTTACTGGACAGGAAGTACATGGTGGGCGTGGCTGGGGCAGGGAAGGGGGAGGGGTTTGGAGTGAGTGACAGGCTGTACAGGCTGATGGAACGCAACCCTCACTCGGCCCTGAACGCAGGACAGACTGCTGCATGCTCTCCTTTACAGGGTAGGTAGGGAGGACTCTTTTCTGAGTCTGGTTCTTCTCAAAGTGTCTTCTTGCTAGTGAGCCTTTCCTTGCCACTGTTGCCTCTGCTTGTTCTTTGGGTGGTTTAGGCACTTTCAGATAAATCATACTGTGTAGGTGTGAGCTTTCCTGCATGGAGCTTCTCTTTCTGCTAGTTAAACACACAAGTGTAAGTGGCAATCCACACCTGGTGTGGGCTATTACATTAATTCCCTGATACGATTAACTGGGATTTCAGTAGGTGTCCTTAAAAGCAGCTGATCTGTGTTCGTGCAAACATGTGTGTGAGTCTCTGTCATTGCATAAGTTGAACTTTTCTGCATGCCTCTTGTTGTCTTGCATAAGAAGTAACCTTAATCAGAATGTATTTCCTAGTTAGGACATCTGCTCATTATCTGTTAAAAATAGATTATTAATTATATAATATCTATATTCTCTCTCTTTCTCTCTCAGCTGCTGAGTTGTCTGCCATTCTAAGGAATATGATCCTGAAGTTGTTCTCTGAGTACCTCTCTTCTGATGGAAAGGTAACAGTCACACTGAACTAACTGCACCCTCCACTACAGTAGATATATTATGTGTGTTTCCTTACAGTGTGTGGACTACAAGGCCATGTCCCTGAGCCCAGTGTTTGAGCGCTACTGTGAGCTGGCTGTTCAGCTACAAAGAGTGGAGCTGCTGTCGCTGACCAGAGAGGAGAAACTAGCCTTCTTCATTAACACCTACAACGCTCTGGTCATCCACGGAAACGTCCGGATGGGAGCCCCAACCAACATGTGGCAGAGGTACAAGGTAAGAGCACCATCTAGGATTGTGGAAAGACAACAAGTAGTAGTCTGTTTAGCAGTGGTATTACTTTGTTCCTGTGTGTTTGCAGTTCTTTAACTACGTGAGCTACCTGATTGGAGGAGAGGTGTTCACTCTGCAGGACATAGAGAACGGGGTTCTGAGAGGGAACAGAAAGGGCGTCGCACAGCTTCTCAAGCCCTTCTCTAAGACTGACCCTCGTCTACAGGTACACTACTCCGCTGGACCGGGAAAACTATTCAACTTATTATCATTTTTTTTATTCACATCTCTGATTTACTGGTGAAAATGTATGTGCAACATTTCAGATAAAAACAATCTGTGGCAGTGGTTGTAGTGGTGATAGTGGATGTTCTCTGTTTGTCCACCAGGTGGCGCTCCCAGACGCTGAGCCTCTCATCCATTTTGCGCTGAACTGTGGAGCTATGGGCTGTCCACCCATCAAAACATACACTCCAAAGGTAACACACTGGGTTTTTACACTGAAAATACTACACAGGTAGTGACACAGTATTTTATGAATCTGGAGATGAGTAAAGTCACGTGATTTGTCCTCTCTGACCAATCAGGACATCGATAGTCAGCTACGCACGGCGGCCGAGTCCTTCCTGGAGAACGATGATGGCTGTGTGGTGGACTCAGAGAAGGGGGAGGTCCGTCTCAGCCAAATATTTAAGTGGTACAAGACAGACTTCGGAGGCACAGATGAGAAGGTACCTCAAAACTGACCTTTCACCTTTAACTGAAGAGTACGGTCTCCTGTCCTAACACAGCCATGCCCGGTCTCTCCTTCAGCTGTTGAACTGGATCCTGGAGCACATGGGGGACTCTCCCAAGAGGTCCAGCCTGCAGAGTGTCCTCTCATCTGGGAAGATCAAAGTCGGCTACCTGCCCTACGACTGGAACACCAACAGCTCTCACTGAGGCAGAGTAACAAGCCATAGGAACACACTGTTCTGTCTACAACACAGAGAAACACACAGCTCAGCCTGCAGACATGTCTATCCTCAGTAAAGAAGTCTGTGTGTCTAACCCTTTCTTTCAATCTGCTTCCCTACTCTCCCACAGCATGTGAACCTATAGTTTAACCTGGTTTATTTCCTCTTCTTACTGGGTCTTCCATTTTCAGCCTTGGAAGTGCTAATGCTGCATTTTAGCACGCATCTACTTATTATAAATTTGTTTTATCATTGATTATAAATATATTTATTGATACTGTATATGTTAGGAAGGCTTGATTAATTCCATGCATGTTTATGATCCAATTCAACATTTAAAGGACACATTTGTACTTTTTCTAACAAAATAAAAAGTTAACTATTTATACATTTAAAAAAAAGATCTAAAACTGTTTAGTAAAACCTTTATCCCAAATGGTTTGTTCATCTGCTTTATGCACACCACATTGTGCTGGTCTCCGTATAGCCAGGTACTAGTACATTGTTCTCCAGAAAGAGCTTTGTACTGTGTAGCACACTGAGTCTGTTCTAGCCCATCTGTGTTTAGAACTCTCCCACGGTATGACAACGGAGAAGTATGTCTCCCTCTTTACCCACAAATCACTTGTGTGTTTATCTCAGGTCAGCTGCCCCATGATGCAATGGTAGGATTTCTTGTATGAACAAAATCTGGAAAACTGTTGTCATATCACTATAACATGTAATATCTGTATCATTCATATATCTGCAGTGTACTGTACTATTTCTGTCAAATCCTGATGTAGCTTAACCATTTGCTCTGTCTCCCACTCTGATGTTTGGCTTTGTTTGTTGGGTTTCTGTGAGGCTTGCTGTACCTCTAGTGAAGCAGATTCTCCAGTGAGAGGAATAACTCTCCTGCTCTGAAGGCAAAGCCGACCTTAGATACTGTTTAGAAGTATTATTAGGCATTACTATTTTGTCTCATTCACTCACTGAAATGCATGTTACAATGACTGGAATGCGTTAGTTTGTATGATGCATGTACTACTGTATGCTTGGGATGCTGAATCCTCTCATCCTGAAGCCTGTAGTTAGAATATATGACCCTGTTCTCTAGCCAGTGCCTTCTAACCCTGCATGAGAGAGAGAGAGAGTACCTCAGACCCTGGCCACATCTATAGCTAGTACTTCTATTACAACTGCTCCTAACCCCTATTGCCAACAACAGGCACCAGTACTCCATATTAACAGAGTTATAACTACTAGTAAGTACTACACTGGTAGACATGTTGCCGGGAGATTCCAGTTGGGCAGTGTTCTTTACTCCTGGTCCTGGAGAGCCACAGTATGTGCAAGCTTTTGTTCCAGCCCTGCACTAACATACCTGTTTCAGACCTTGATTAGCTCCGGGACCAGTAATGAACACTGCTTTAGTAAGGTTTCATGCATCTGCAACAGTAGGAGCTTGTACTCTGAATTATACCCTAAAAGTTGGAGCTCAGTCTGCTCTGACGACTACTGTACTTCCCTAAACTTACCTCATCTCTCATTGTATTTGTCAGGGGCAAAAATGTGATGCAAACCTGTAGAGAACAACACTGTCGTGGCTTTTGCCTGGATCCAACTATGACCTAACTCTGAAGCAATACTTTTTATGATGGAAATGATGCAATTTGTCATCTGAAATAAATATCTTATAGTTCACTGATTGTGCTCTTCTCTTCTTGACACATTGCAGTAAAGCACTACTTTGGTTCATACTGTAAATTGTTTATTGAAAACAAGTGACTTTTCTTTAAGAAAAATAGAGTTGAATTGAGGATATTTTCATTGAGTACAAACTTATAACATTTGTACATACAAACAACCAATGCAGGGAAGTGCACGTCACCATATTCATCCCATTATGGGCTCTTCAACAGTGATTTTTATTCTCAAATGAATTTTGGAATCACTTTTACAAAATATTTAAATTAAATGCATAGATGATCCATTTCTAATACATTGTGAAACAGTTTAATTTGTCAGAACAAAATCAGTTAAAATACTGAACTAAAATATAGATTTAATGTGCCAACTAAAACTTATGCCTAACAATACAATTAGAATGACTTTTGAAGCACCATACCTACTGTGTGAATCTTCATATTGATTTTAAAGCAAATAAGAATTGAACAAAGAAGTGTAATGACAAAGGCAGTACTGTTCGGTCCGCATGTATGTACAGGGAAGTGTAGCAGTAACACTGATTCCAGAGGGTTGTGTGTGTTGTATTTTTAGTGCCCGGCAAACTTCAGGCCACAAGAGTCTGGCCCTACAGCTCTCAGAGCCGACTGTCTGCTAGTAGTGCCTGTATTAGGCCCAGTTCAGAGAGTACAGATATAACCTAGAAGTGGAGACACCTGTCTGATAGGAGCATTGTGGCGCTTCATATGGTCTCTGTAGTGCTTGAACATGAAGAGCATTTCACTCCCCTTCACCACTAACCTGGGAAGGAATAGAACAAAATGTATATTTGCTTTACAAAACAGAGTTGTCACATTACTATGCAAATGCTTTTTGTATAGGATAGAAAAACTGTTGACCAAGTTCATGTTTCAAAACATTCTCTCCCTTTTGATATAAAGCTGTGCTCTATTCATTAGGTGTACCGTAGCTCATTTTCAAACATGCATTATGATACATTACAAGCTCAAAACATGTTTCAACAAATTACAATTATGGATATTTGCATGACAATCGTTACCCCAAATGTAATAATGGTCATAGCCCTAGCTCCCCGTTTGACAAATTCAGTGAACAGAAACTCCCACGTACGCTACTCACTGTCGTCATCGGAGTCGAAGCTGAAGAGGGAGGAGCAGGTATTTTGGGAGAGATGTTTCTCCAGTTCCTCTGTGCTAGTGAAGGAGGAGAAACACTTGGAGCAGCGCTGTCTTTGAGGGGCCTCCTTCTCAGCCACCATCTCCTTCTTCCCCACCACACTCCTCTTTACCGCAGCCTTACTCTTTTTGCCAGGCCCGCAGGAAGTGACCTCACTGGGCTTCCTGCGCTTGCGCATGCTGAGGGCTGCCTCGGTCAGGTATGTAGAGGGGGGCGGGCGGATGAGGGGAGCTTTGGCCAGTGGTAGGTAGGAAGGATCCTCTTGTTTGAAGGTCTTGTGTTCTGCGATAACCGGTTCCTCTCCGCCAGGCACCACCTGAGCCAAACTGACGATATTGTCCACGTCCCTCATGGTCATTGGCTCAGTGATGTTTTGGAGGATTCTGGGATGGTGGTGTGTGGATGTGGTGGTTTGGGATGGGGGTGTGGGAGAGGTGGTAGTGGTGGCAGGGACGGCTGTCTCGGGGGCTTTGTCTTTCTTATCCTTTTCATCATGGCCGTTGATGAGTTTCAGTGTGCAATGATTAGGAGGTGTGGTGACAGCACCATGAACAGTGCCCGGAGTCTCCATTGGGCCGTCATAGTCGTTACCGTTGGTGTCTGACTCCGGAGTCTGCCCCTCCTCTTTGGATGCGCTCTGCTCCTCTGTTGGCTCGTCATTAGGCTGGCCCTGGATGTAATGCCTCCACTCATGGTCGTGGAGAGAGGGGAGACGGGAGAAGATCAGCCCACAGCCGGAGTATCCACAGGGGGCCTGGAGAGGCAGGTGCGTATCCATGTGCTCCCAGAGTAAGTGGGTTCTGTAGAAGCGCTGGCCACAGTTCAGGTGGAGACACACCTGTTTCAGAGGAGCATCATGGATCTTCATGTGTTCTAGGAAGTGCTGGTGGTTCCACAGGTACCTGGAACAGAAAAGAATAGAGATATAAGCAACACCATTTTCAACAAGCTACGGCCTGTTTTACCGGCTCAACCATCTATGGGCTGGTTCCCCAGCCTAATCATGGAGAGCAGTAGATTTGGTGTTCTCACTGGCTTCTGCAAGTCGTGTCTCAGGCCTGGCCTGAAGAACACCTCAAGGTTGAAATGTTGTTTTGATAGAAATAATTTGACAGCAGTGTGACCCTCTTTTCACCTGTTACAGTGAAGGCACTTCTCATGAGGATCAGAGTGCCTGCTTTTGGGAGTAGGCGTTTCCCTCTGCCCCCTCCACCCGTGCACTGTCACATCCTGGCTCTTCGCCCTCTGTTTCCAGGGGGCCTCGCCCTCAGGGCTCAGCTCTGTGGTAGCGCCCTGCTCCAGCTCGTCTTTAGACTGGGGCTGGGTATAGTGCCTCCACTCGTGGTCGTGGAGAGAGGGGAGGGTAAAGAAGATCTCCCTACAGCCGGAGTACCCACAGGGGGCCTGGAGAGGGCGGTGGGTGTCTATGTGGTCTTTGAGCTCCTGGGCAGTCTTGAAGCGTTGGTCACAGTTCGTGTGGAGACATGCATGTTTTAGAGGAGCATCATGGAGCTTCATGTGGTCTCTGTAGTGCTCAATCACCAACAAGAGCCTGGGGCACAACAACAAAAAAAGATGGAGACACAAGTGACACCATAGTAAAGTTGGAACCCCCGCCCCACCTAGATACATTTTGGTCTAGTTGGAGCCTACATATTTTTCTGTGCCTTTGCATCTGACCTGGGAAATAATCTGTGGGGAAAGACCCTTCTTACCTCTGGCAGATCTGGCACTTCCCCTTCCCCCACTGGAAGGTCTTGTCCAGGACGGCTGCGTCCTCCATGTGGTAGGTGACAGCGTGTCTCAGCAGCGATGGGCCGATCTTCATAAAGATGCTGTCACAGCCCTCTGAAGGACACAGGTGGTACTGCTTCTGCTTCCCCTCCTCCTCTCCTCCCTCACTCTCCTTGTCCTCTCCTCCCTCTGTCTCCTTCCCAGGCACCACCTCTCTCACGATCACCACTTTGTCTTTCACAGTCACCTGTTCATCAGTCACTTCCACAGACTTCAGGTTGTCCATGTCCATGTCCATTTTACACTTCTGGTTCTGGGTCTTTCTGATCAGGTTTCTCAGGTTCTGGATGATTCTACTCTGCTTGCTCACCACCGGCTTGGCTTTAACACGTTTGGGTTTAGGAGGCTGGTCCGTCGAAGTCGAGGGCTCAGTCACGTTCTCAACAGGTTTCGCTTCGTTCTCTGAAGCTTGATTAATATTCTTTGAGGGATATGTCTCCCCATTGACAGTGGGTTTGACCTTAATGTTGGCTGTGAAAGTTCTCAGTTCCTCTATGTGCTCTAGAACGTGTTCCCTGGCGCGGTTGTACCTTTGGAAGTGTTTGCCGCAAAAGACACAGCTGAGCCGGGTCTTTCTCAGCTTCAGGTGGGCCAGGGTGTGTCTCACCACGTTGCCTCCCTTGAAGAGTTTCTGGCAGTGGCTGCAGTGGAAGCGCAGGTGTTTGGAGCGTACTGGAGCCTTGCCTGGCTTGGTCTGTTCACCCTGCAGGTGCAGAAACAATCTGTTATGCTGTCAAAGTGGAGAGGTGATATTCACAGAACCGGGTGTACTAGATAACCACTAAAGAACTCTGGAGGAAGGTTAAAAATACATTATAGATTAACATTATAGATTAATGAATCACTAGATTTTTTCTCTCCAGATAACACTAACCTGAGTGTTTGAGTCTGGTCCCGCCTCTGTCACTGTGAATTCACTTTCTCTAGAAAGTAGTTCCTTAGCAGCTGTCCCTTTGGAAAGTTTGGCGTAGATGTGGAACAGTTTCAGTGGACACTCCTCCATCTCCAAGGCTGGACCATCCAACTCTGGGTCAGTCTGCTCACTGGGACCTTCTAAAACCTTCACGTCTGAAGGCTCTACTTCTAAAGGCTCTATGTCAGAAGGCTCTACTACTGAACGTTTGGAGTCTAAAGGCTTTGCATCTGAAGGGTCTACCTCTGAAGGCTCCACTTCTAAAGGTTCCACTTTTAAAGTCTCCACCGCAGAAGTCTCCACCGCCGACGTCTCCACCGCCGAAGTCTCCATTGCCGAAGTCTCCACCGCAGAAGTCTCCACTGCCGAAGTCTCCACCGCAGAAGTCTCCACTGCCGAAGTCTCCACCGCAGAAGTCTCCACCGCAGACGTCTCCACCGCCAAAGTCTCCACCGCAGAAGTCTCCACCGCAGAAGTCTCCACCGCAGAAGTCTCCCCCGCCGAAGTCTCCACCACCGAAGTCTCCACCGCAGAAGTCTCCACGTCTGACTCTGGTTTATACTTAAACGGTCTCTCACCATATACACCATTAGGCAGTCCCATGTTAACATATTTCTCAGAATCACTGTGCTGTTGTTTAATACGAACACTGGGTTCTAGATGACTCTCTACCACTTCCCGGTCAACAGGCACTTCATTTTCAGGGAAGGACAGCTCCATGCCAGATATAGTCTGACGGTAAGGTCTCTTACTCTCCCTTCCCTGCCTCATCTCTCTCTTATTTTCCTTTTCATGCCCCCTCTCCTTCCCCTCCCCCCCCTGTCTCTTATCCTCTCCTCTCATTCCCTCCCGTCGCTTCTCCCTCATTCCTCCTGGGGATATGTTCTCTGTCTGTCTGGTCATCTCCAGGAGCAGCCATCTTGGTTTCCTGCAGCGTCTCTTCAGGATCTTGTTCTTCACATGTCTGGCCAGGTATTCTCTCTGCCGATTGGCCGGTAGCTTGGTGGAGCTTTCAGAACTGAGATTGTGAATGAGGGAGTACTTAATGTCTGGGTCGTTAGCATACTCAATATCTGACCTACACTTTCTTCTCCTCCACCTCCTCTTCCTCCTCCTCCTCCTCACAGGGAAGTCCTCTGTCTGTGACTCAGGAGCATCCCCATTCAATACCTCTTCGGGTTCCTGACCTACAGTGTCAGAGCTCTCTAGTGTTGTGTTAGTGTGTGGGTGGAGGTGGGAGGCATCTGTGTGTATTCTGCAAGTCTCCTCCTCCATCCAGTAGCTTGGTATCCACTCCTCCTCCACCTGCTCCAACTCCTCTTCCTCCTTCAGCTCATTTAGAGCATCCTTCGTGGCCTTGTCAGTCATCAGCTCCAGACAGTGGGTTCTCAGGGTCAGCAGATTCCAGAACTCTGGGTCAAAGAACAGACCTTCCTTCAGCACCTGGACCAGGACAGAGTTTTCAATTCTAAGTATTACATTATTATTACAACATGTATCCTCAATGAGGAAATCCAACATTTTCTTACATAGAAAAAAAATACATAGCCCAATGGGCTTTCAAATGCCATACTGTACAATGAAATACACGTTTGACAAACATACTCCCCGGTGCCCATCTCTGACCTGTAGGATATAGAAGCGGATGTTGGTTCTGACATGGGTGTGCTGGGGGTGTGGCTCCTCATCGGGGTATGTGTAGAGCAGATACATGGTCTTGTAGGCCTCCATGCTACGTTCCAGACAGAACACTAGCAGGGCACAGAGGCGACATACCTCCAGGTCCCTGGGGAGCAGGAAGGCGATGGTCTTACACAGTAGACAGCGTGTTACAGGGTCAGACTGGAGGTCTGTCTGTAACGCTGTAGCACAAAGCTCCACACACAATGGCACTCCCTCACTACCCATCTGGCAAAGAAATAGGAACAAAGTTTTACATTTAATTATGTAAATAGCAGAACAACAAAGTTGATTTCTAAGTCAGGGTAAACTAAGCAAACAAGAGTGTCAGATTTGTTGGTGGTTGGCTGTACACTCACCTCTGCTGTGATGACTTTGATGAAGGGGAAGATGGCGCTGGCGTTGATGGCGGAGAGCATCAGCTGGCGACACTCAGACAGGAATCCCTGCTTAGAGGGATGGGCCCTGAGGTACAGTCTGCTCCACAAGAACACCAGATCCCTATATCAACGCAACATTATATTATGTTACAGTACTGTATTATTACTGACCAGATTTAGTACAGTCGTGGCCAAAAGTTTTGAGAATGAAACAAATATTAATTTTCACAAAGTCTGCTGCCTCAGTTTGCATGATGGCAATTTGCATATACTCCAGAATGTTATGAAGAGTGATCAGATGAATTGCAATTCATTGCAAAGTCCCTCTTTGCCATGCAAATGAACTGAATCCCCAAAAAACATTTCCACTGCATTTCAGCCCTGCCACAAAAGGACCAGCTGACATCATGTCAGTGATTCTCTCAATAACACAGGTGTGAGTGTTGATGAGGACAAGGCTGGAGATCACTCTGTCATGCTGATTGAGTTTGAATAACAGACTGGAAGCTTCAAAAGGAGGGTGGTGCATGGAATCACTGTTCTTCCTCTGTCAAACACGGTTACCTGCAAGGAAACACGTGCCGTCATCATTGCTTTGCACAAAAAGGGCTTCACAGGCAAGGATATTGCTGCCAGTAAGATTGCACCTAAATCAACCATTTATCGAAACATCAAGAACTTCAAGGAGAGCGGTTCAATTGTTGTGAAGAAGGCTTCAGGGCGCCCAAGAAGGTCCAGCAAGCGCCAGGACCGTCTCCTAAAGTTGATTCAGCTGCGGGATCAGGGCACCACCAGTACAGAGCTTGCTCAGGAATGGCAGCAGGCAGGTGTGAGTGAATCTGCACACACAGTGAGGCGAAGACTTTTGGAGGATGGCCTGGTGTCAAGAAGGGCAGCAAAGAAGCCACTTCTCTACAGGAAAAACATCAGGGACAGACTGATATTCTGCAAAAGGTACAGGGATTGGACTGCTGAGGACTGGGGTAAAGTCATTTTCTCTGATGAATCCCCTTTCCAATTGTTTGGGGCATCCGAAAAAAAAGCTTGTCCAGAGAAAACAAGGTGAGCGCTACCATCAGTCCTGTGTGCCAACAGTAAAGCATCCTGAGACCATTTATGTGTGGGGTTGCTTCTCAGAACACAGCCGTGAATAAAGAATGGTACCACCACATCCTCCGAGAGCAACTTCTCCCAACCATCCAGGAACAGTTTGGTGACAAACAATGCCTTTTCCAGCATGATGGAGCACCTTGCCATAAGTCAAAAGTGATAACTACGTGGCTCGGGGGAACAAAACAGCAATATTTTGGGTCCATGGCCAGGAAACTTCCCAGACCTGAATCCCATTGAGAACTTGTGGTCAATCCTCAAGAGGCGGGTGGACAAACAAAAGCCCACAAATTCTGATAAACTCCAAGCATTGATTATGCAAGAATGGGCTGTCATCAGTCAGGATGTGGCCCAGAAGATAATTGACCACATGCCAGGGTGGATTGCAGAGGTCTTGAAAAAGAAGGGTCAACACTGCAAATATTGACTCTTTGCATAAACTTCATGTAATTGTCAATAAAAGCTTATGAAATTCTTGTAATAATACTTCAGTATTCCATAGTAACATCTGACAAAAATATCTAAACACACTTAAGCAGCAAACTTTGTGGAAATTAATATTTGTGTCATTCTCAAAACTTTTGGCCACGACTGTACATGAAGTATACATCACAGTGTTACTGACTAGATGTAGTACATGAAGTATACATCACAGTGTTACTGACTAGATGTAGTACATGAAGTATATATACCACAGTGTTACTGACCATATATAGTACATATATCACAGTGTTACTGACCAGATGTAGTACATGAAGTATATATACCACAGTGTTACTGACCATATATAGTACATATATCACAGTGTTACTGACCAGATGTAGTACATTAAGTATATATATCAGTGTTACTGACCAGATGTAGTACATGAAGTATATATATCAGTGTTACTGACCAGATGTAGTACATGAAGTATATATATCACAGTGTTACTGACCAGATGTAGTACATGAAGTATATATATCACAGTGTTACTGACCAGATGTAGTACATGTCTCCGTTGTGTAGCCGTTGGCTGAGGAAGGCTTTGCACAGAGACAGCAGCAGCTCATCTTTCTCCTGGCTCTCTGCATTACAGATTATCTCTACTGCGTCTCTGCCATCTATCTCAGCCATCTGAGGGAGGAAACAAAACCATGAGTCCATGCTGATGATGCTCATTGTCCATCAACCTACTCTGATTAGAGAGACTGTCTAAAGATAGAGTGAAAGGTAGTTATAGATGGTTGCTGTACCTCCTTGTGCAGGTGTTGATGTAATGAAGCCTTGCACAGGCATGTGAGGTAGGCCTGGTGGAAGAACAGGTGCCTCCACACATCTGGGTGTTCCAGGCAGCACTTAGCCAGGGCCATGGCCTCCTGCACGCGCTCACAGGCCTGCAGGTACCGCACACGCAGCTCAAAGAACATTGGCTTCTCTGAGCTCAAATACTTCTCCACTTTAACAGGGAGAGAGAGTGGGAGAAGGAATAGTGGAAAAAAGGAATAGGGGGAGAGGAGATAAAAGACCATAAGAAATGCATAGGAACCTCACAAACAAAAAAACAAACAGAGAATGTATATGTACCTTCTGTCTGTGTGAGGGCTGTGTCTTTCAGGATGGATTGCAGAGCGGGTCTCTCCCAGGGACCGCCATCTTTGATGATCTGCCTCACCTGCAGCAGGTACACGTTCCTGTGTCTCAGCAGGCGACGATGACAGGCCTACAGAGGAGTAATAAAAAAATAAAAGATAGTCACACAGTCTATATATAAACTCCCAGTAATTTATTGGGTAAATCACCAACGTTTCGGCATCACTGTGCCTTCTTCAGGGTCAAAGAGGAGGAAATGGGACTCACATTAACACTGTTTACATGGATCATCATGATGATTGCACTCAGTGAGAATAAAAACATGACACTTTTTTGCCTCACCTGAAAAGAGGCTAATATGTCCCTCAGAGGGGCCTCTAGGAACTCCTCTTTCCCGAAAAACAACATCAGCTCAAAGAAGCTCCTGAAAATTACATTTACACACACACACACACACACACACACACACACACACACACACACACACACACACACACACACACACACACACACACACACACACACACACACACACACACACACACACACACACACACACACACACACACACACACACACACACACACAGTGCATTTGGAAAGTATTCAGACCCATTCCCCTTTTCCACATTTTGTTACGTTACAGCATTATTCTAAATTTGATTAAATACATTTTTTTTACTCGGTCTACACACAATACCCCATAATGACAAAGCGAAAACAGGTTTTTAGACATTTTGCCAAATTAATTGCATTTAAAAACAGATACTTTATTTACATAAGTATTCAGACCCTTTGCTATGAGACTCGAAATTGAGTTCAGGTGCATCCTATTTCCATTGATCATCCTTGAGACGTTTCTACAACTTGATTGGAGTCCACCTCTGGTCAATTTAAATGATTGGACATGATTTGGAAAGGCACACACCTGTCTATATAAAGTCCCACAGTTGACAGTGCATGGCAGAGCAAAAACCAAGCCATCAGGTCGAAGGAATTGTCCATAGAGCTCAGAGACAGGATTGTGTCAAGGCACAGATCTGGGGAAAGACACCAAAGAAATTCTGCAGCATTGAAGGTTCCGAAAGAACACAGTGGCCTCCATCATTCTTAAATGAAAGAAGTTTGGTACCACCAACACTCTTCCTAGAGCTGGCCGCCCTGCCAAACTGAGCAATCAGGGGAGAAGGGCCTTGATCAAGGACAGGATTATGTCGAGGCACAGATCTGGGGAAGGGTACCAAAACATTTAAGATCCTCTGAAGCTCTGTCAAGTTGGATGGGTAGCGTCGCTGCACAGC